>NW_023664804.1:0-7500 GCF_015228065.2 Penaeus monodon
CACCAGAAATTCAAAGGGCGCACGTCCTAGAAAGAATGGCAACTCAATGGCACCGTAAGGCAGGCACGCTAAGGACCCCCCAGACACACCCTCCCCTGCGGGAGGGAAAGGTCTGCCCACGTCTGAGCACGAGCTCGAAGATGGGGTCCAGTTCACCAGAAGATGCACAGTGAGTTATCCTAATGCCAAAAATATCGTATAGTAAAGACTAGCTACAGGGCACAAAGCTAATTGCAAGCAATTAGAGTCGCGGGAACAACGAAAGGTGTGCGCAAAACAACCAGGTATCACGCAAGGGGCAAGGTCGAGCTTTCTGTAGAAGAGTCAAATCGCTCTCTTCTGCCTACCACAAAAAAAAAGACTTGGGACCTAGAGGTCCTGAAAGCCCTTCCCTCACCTGCCCGACTGTAGCGCGTAGAAATACCTAAGAGTTGCCATATGTCACTTGGGTTTCCATAGCAACGGATGATTGTCAGGTGTTCCCATTTCTTTTCATTTTCTTGTTTTCCTTCATATGTGTCTATGAAAATGAACACCTGGACAATATATATATATATATATATATATATATATATATATATATATATATATATATATATATATATATATATATATATATATATGTATGTATGTATGTGTGTGTGTGTGTGTGTGTGTGTGTGTGTGTGTGTGTGTGTGGTGTATGGCTATATATATATAGGTTAATACTATATCTATACTATCATTATATATATATGATATCATATATATCTTATTTATTACTTTCAGTTAACTTGCGGGTCCCACGTTGGTACATATCTGACGACACATCGATGTAAATATAGATAAACGTATTTTTATAATCAGGCGAAAACTCTAGGGAGTGTGTACGAGTCGAGTGTGATTGTAGCCCGGAGTGACTCAACAAGTGTGATTAGTATTGGGTTTTACGCCGGTCCGCTCGTCTCTCTGCCACCAACACAAGGCATGCTGAGGCAGACGCGTTAGCCACAGGTCGTGAAACACTGAACAGCTCCAAGAGGCACCGCAACACTACAGCGTCCCAGAACACCAGAGAGAGAAAACGCCTAAGTGGCGATGCAGGGCACGAAGTAAACCAAAATGCAGTCTTTCCTTTATTTTACACACAGTATAATTTACCGTACACTTTTCCGATAGGCACAATTACAGGGGAAACCACTGTCACCCTCGCACGATACGCTTATAACACTGCGAACACAACATTTATCAGGTCACAGGGCACACACGAGTCTTTCACGGAGCAGCGCCCAACTCACGTCTCTCGGCTTGTTCCTCCGCTACCTCCGCTCACAGCCACGTGTCGACATGTTTGCTTAGGTCCCTTCCTATGTAAACACATGTTTCGCACAGTACACAAGACCTCACTGCGTGCACTATCCCCCCTATCACAACGACCCGTCCTGCATCTGACAGATCTAAAACCTGAAACAAACTACATAAAATTTAAATAAAATCATCTCGAAACGCAAAAATATTTCATCCAGCGCGGCTTTCTTCGCTCTCAGTGGCTGGGGTCTCTCGGATGTGTTTGGCGGACGGTAGATTAGGGTGGCACCCAAGGGGTATCTCCTGTCCAAGACCTGGCTCATGGTCACCATTGACATCTGCTGCATCGGGCCCTCACCGTCCAAAATTCTCGTCCTCATCTCGGTCAACGTCTGCCGCTTCCCTCATGCGCCGGGTCTTAGGTCTCCTGTGCATGGCATGGCCTGCTACTTAGCTTGCCACACCCGTCGGTGCACCTCCGCCGGTTTCTCCTGAAGGTGCCACTGCATAGCTTGATGTGACATTGGCAAGTTCCGTCGGGGTGGCCGCCTGTGGCCAATCCACTGGTAGCCTAGCTCACGGCCGAAACATGAGTCGCGGTGTGAAGCCTTTTCCTACATCACAGCAACCGGTAGGCCATGAGCATGGCGGGCAGCTTGCGTCCCTCGATCTTCCTGGACGTCCCTGCAATACTTGCTAACTGTTGACAAGTACGGTTAACCGCTCCACCATACGCATCGACTGTGATTTGGTGGGAGGGTGTCTTCCGTGTCTTGCGCACCCTAACAGCTCGCAACACTCACGAGACCTCGTGACTCACACTCTACGGCCTTGGTCAACATTGGGGCGTTCCGAATGCACACCAAAACGGGTAATGAATTCAATATCACTCACACGCCGCCACGGCTCTCGGCCTCGTGGTATTTTGGTAGTGCATATGCTCAGGCCCGTTGAGAAATAGTCTCCCGTTACCGAACACAGATGTACGAGGTTTCACTTGGGCGTGAGAGCATCGGAACGGCAATGTCTATATGCCACCCGTCCATGGGTCGCCTGCCACACAGTACCCTGTAACGGGGCCATCGGTTCTTTCTAGCGGGGCCCTTCTTTGCTCTACCACTCAGCATGCTCTACAGCCATCTCTAGACACGTCACTTCTCATCCCACCCCTAGTAGAAGCGTTGACAGGAGACGGCTCAAGGGTCTTTTTCCGTACAAGTGCCACTGTAAATCACTCGTGGCATGTAATCCCTCAGGCAACTCACACGTCTGGCTGCTGGTACTACAACGACCATGTGTCCTGTCCCCTTCACTCAACTGCACCCAGCGCTTCACTAACAAACCGCTTTGATCACTCCGTAACGTTGCCCACTGGTCCCCCATACACTTTTGGGGGCTCTCCGCAGCCACTGCCTCTCCACTAGGCGTCTCACTAGAGCCTCAAGCCACTGGAACAATCGTAGCCAAGGTCAGAGTCCTCACGTTGTGCATTTACGCCAATCTCAGCCCCGTTTAGGTTGCACACTTCCCAGCTACCTGCATACGGAGTGGCCACAGGATCGAGTCCATTCTTTACACAGTGTGAGCAACTAGCTACTCACACTGCGTCGACTCAGGCTGTCCGCGTTGCAAATGGTACACGCCCGGTCGGTGGACGACGTGGTAGTTGTACTGTTTCAAGGCGCCCTAACCATCTTCCAGCTGACCAATTCTGCTACCTATCAGCGACTTCAACGTCCTGTAGGCGCAGGTTCAGTCCGGATGGTGAACTCGGCAACCGTAATGTATGGGTGAAGTGCTCGAGCACTCTCACCACCGCCAGCAACTCTTTCCCTTCGTCCACATATTTGCGTTTCAGGCCTGCTGAAGTGGCACTGTAGTAGGCCACGACTACTCTTTCCGTCCTTTATCTGTGACAAACTGACCGATGCCTTCCGCGCCTAGCGCAGTGTCCAATCAGTAAGTGAGCTGCGTGTTCCGTGATAGGGCGGACCGCTGTCTTCCACCAGGGCTCTTCTTCAGGTTTAATGCAGACTGACACTCCTCGTCCCACTGGAAGCACTCCCCTTTTCGTTAGTCGTGTAGAGGAGCCGTCCAACTGGCGCTAAGTCCTGTGTCAAAGCGCGTAGTATGTGACACAGTCCCAGGTAGCTCCTGACTTCCGGCCACATTGAGTCGGAATCTGGCCGCTTTCTCCACCACCGCCACTTCTGTGGGTCTTGCGCAACCGTCTTGACGTGCTACATGCCCATAAATGCCCCTACATGCTGGAACATTGAGTCAGTTCTGGGCTGAGTTTGAGGAATTGGCCTTCCTCAACCGCTGTAGTACTTCCTCCAGCCGCTCAGCTCTCCTCTAAATGCTCCCGAAGACGATGACGTCATACATGTAGACAAGCGCCGTCTTCCACTGCAGGCTCATCCCAGATACCCTCTCCATCAGGGACGCTCGAATACAACCTAGGGGGACATTGCATAGACCCAAAGGGCATTACTTGATTTTCCACAGTCCTTGCCGAATGTTGAAAGGCAGTCTTTGGCTGTCCTCTTCCGCCATCTCCACCTGGATGAAAAACCCGCGTTCAGGTCGAGTGTGGAGAACCACTGGCCCCCACCTGCATCGAGTGTGTCCATCATTCTCGGCAATGTATAGTCCTTGATAGTCATAGTCATTCAGCCGCCGGTAGTCCACACAGAAGCGTTTGTGGCCGTCTGTTTTCTTCCACCAGGACTAACGCTGATGACCTGGCTGTCTGTCGTTCAATCACCCCTGTGCCGCTAAGCTCATTGACAGTGCCGGCATCCTTCTCGTCGGTTGGTGCAATACTTCGGGGGGGCCTACTTGATGGGCAAACTAACTTCCGGTGGTTAATGCGGTAGTCTTCACCATCCTGTGAACGGGCCCTAGTCTCAGATCACCCCTGTCTAAACACATCTTGTCATACTGAGACGGGTGTGACGCAGTCTTTCTCTGTCGTGTTGCTTACCGTCAGGTTAGCGGTGCTCTAGTGGGGTGTCGCCAAGTCGCTCGGAGAAGTCTTGCCCGTCCCCACACCAACCAACTACCTCCTCCACCGACGACTCTTCTGGGACGGTCTCCACTTTCCTCACAAGTTCCCCGCTTTCACCCGCTTGCGACTTCTGTGGCCTTTCCATATGAATATGCTACCCACCCTAGTACTAACCCCTCCCACTGGTTCCAACACATGCTTCCGCCCCCACCGCTACTCCATCCTGGCCTAGCTGGGGGTTAGTTTTGGTGGCAGCTCCACAAGGCCGCTCTACTCACACGCATCACTCTTGCAGCGACGCCGCAAGTCTAGACTCTGTCCTTGGGGCAAGGTCAGTCGTCTCAGGCTTACCTACGCTCTGCACAGACCAACCTCGGTGAAGCGAGGCACCTCTCACCGTAGCCTCCTCGACCAGCTTCCGTGTCAAGGTGTCGACACACGCCTACTCCTGCTCCAGTTATTCAAGGCCCAGCAAGCAGTGGTCTAGTCCAGATCAGACCGCATCGCCGGCAGCCAGCTACCGTGCTGCCCACCCGAATCGAGCCTCCACTGCCCTTGACTGCATACATGCCCTGTGACACACACGTCTCTGTTTGCATCTTGAATTTGCATATTGTGCCGCGATATCGACACGCACTAGGGCTCCTTCGTCCAGCGCTCAGTGTCCACTGTCGCGGGCATTGCTTCCATCTATTGCCCCCTCCACCTGCTCGTGCGGTTCGACGGCAGCTTACCCAAGTCGATATGCCTCGGGAACCGAGGACGGCTGGGTTATCGGCCCCTTCTCCATCCACTTTTTCGCCTGTATACACACTTCCTTAGCCCTTATCGCACTAGTGTGCGCTCGGATGGTGACCATACTGCCACAGTCCATTGTCCGCACTGTGGAAAGGCACTCAGAATCCGTCCAGTTGAGAGAGACGTTTCTCCAGCTCCGATCCGTGACTACTGACTACGATCTAGTTCCCTCACGATAGTGTGCGAAGCATGCCTCTCCGCATCCCCGCCAACACAAGCCTTGGAACAAAGATTCGTGCTCACCTTCCTCCATGCTATTTTCTCCACTTTAGTCCTTCCGGCCCGATGTCACGGCGGGGGCTGAGCACTGCCCTTAGGCACCTCAGTGCCATTCAGGAAGGCCTCCACTCCAAGGCCCTCGCCAGGCCACCTGCAGGTCCTCATGGTGTGCCTGCTTGACGTAGTTTGCAGCTGCTTGGTCTTGTTACAGCGTCAACAAGAATCAGCGGGCCAGGAACACACATCCTCTTTCGCAGCCAGCAGGTACGACCTCCTTACAGCGACTACATCCTGCGCCAGCTGGGCAGTGTCTACGCCACGCTCACGAGTACGCTTCTTCAATGGCCGATATACTCTCGGCCTGGGTTGTTGGTGCCGCGAAACGGCGTTTCAAAGCCTCTGCCACGCTAGTTGGAAAAAGCCTGTTTGAGATGCCGGAAATGGCCCAACACTTTCCCGCGGGCCCCTTTACGCGTTACCAGCTGCAGGGCCTTCTCTTCCTGGCTCCAGCCCTGGCATATGCCAGCATTTTCAAATTTGGGCAACATAATGCCTCCCAGCCACCTTCCGTGTACTCACTGGCTTTACCCTCACGAGAATTTCTTGAGGTCCGATGGCTGCGAGGTTGATAACGCGTGCCGCGAAACTAACACCCTTGGGGGGAGAAGGGGGTGGGAGGAACGCAGGCGGGTTGAGCCGGTCGATTTTGCCGCCACCTATCCCCAGTGGGGGTGAACAAAAAAAAAAAAAGTGAAGGGAAAGCGGTTCAGATGGGTTCCCAGCCTTGCTGCATACTACCACTGGCTGCGACCACGACGCTGCGAGGCCCGGGGGTGCTTGCCACATGACCCCGCTATTACCCAGTAAATCTTCACTCTGGCTCTGTTGTGCTAAGAACCTCGTCTGCCTTACTAACTTGCAACGTTACTACCGCGTGTACGTGCGGCTCTTTCATCCTTCACTTCCGTCAGCCTCAGGCCCTGAACCTCGCCCTTCAGAGTCTTCGCCTGCCTCCAACAGTTCAAAAAAAAACTTCTTCACGCTGTTGCAGTCCTGTCTGTGTCTGCTGAGGTTTCCGTCTTCACGATGCCAGATTGCTCTGTAGCACTTTCAGACACACTTAGCAAGCTGTTCCTCTGCCTTCCTTGCCTGCATCTCGACTAGATGGGTACGCTGCTCGTGTGCACCTCTGTGCCTGCCTGCTTCTGCCCTTGTTGCGCATTTCCTCCCGCATCCGGCCAGCATGGCAGTGATCAGGTCCCATCTGGCTCGATGCAGGCTTCACCTCACTCGTGCCCTGCCGCAGTCATAGCTCCTCTCCCTCCTGGTCTGCCGCTCATCTTTGGTAAAACATTATAGAATCGGCGGCTCTCCTTATCTTACAAATCCCACTCTCTGACACCATTTGTACTCCGTCGCCTCGTCTCTCTGCCCACACCAAGGCAGGCTAGGGATACGTCGTTTTATCCACATGGTCGTGAACACTGAACAGCTCCAAGAGGCACCGAACACCACAGCGTCCCAGAACACCAGGAGAGGAAACGCCAAGGGGCGAGGCAGGGCACGAAGTAAACACAAAATGACAGTCTTTCTTTATTTACACAAGTTATTTACCCGTACACTTTTCTATAGGCACAATACAGGGGAAACCAGCATGCCACACTGCACGATACAGCTTATAACAGGGCAACACAACATTTATCAGGTCACAAGGGCACACACGAGGTCTTCACAGGAGCAGCGCCCAACTCCGTCTCTCGGCTTGTTCCTCCGCTCCTCCGCTCACAGCCAGCTGCGACATGTTTGCTCAGGTCCCTTCATGTAAACACATGTTTCGCACAGAGACAAAGACCCACTGGCGTAGCAGTATCTATTTTTGGAAACTATGTAAACCATTTCATCTTTCATTTTCGCCAAACAAGTGATAACAAAACATTTAGTATTAGCTTTCATTGACTTTGTTGTGGGCTATTTTTTAAAATGCGATTTCCTGGATGTTTTTTTCGAAATGGCAACACCTATGGAGGTGAGGCAGTAAGTACCCCTTCTTTCAACACAATAATTTTCAATTATAGCTCTATATTTCTTGAAATATGAAGACGCTTTCTTTTTTAAACGTATAAATATGGTAGCCATTTTTTTTTTTCTTTTTTTAATCGTTCTCGTGGGCCGTGGCTAAACCATCT
>NW_023664804.1:10000-13464 GCF_015228065.2 Penaeus monodon
TAAGAACAATCTATCGTTATTCAAAACCTTGTCTAATCCCCGGGACAGGAATGTGCTTATGTGAGGTCCGGTTTCCTTCATAACACTTTCTATTCCTTTTAGCATCATCTGTTAGCTGTTGGGAGGTTCTTTCATGAGCCGTTTCCGAAAACGTTGACAATATTCGGCCAAACATTTTTCCTTTCTCATTTGCTTGGCTGTGGAAGGACTTCTATGTTGTTTTGGTCATCGAACTATTTCATAATTGCCCTTGATGTATTGGTCAGTTATCCTGCACGGATGTGGTTATTTCTGGGAAGAGCCAAAGGGTAGCAACGTCCTGATAGTAGAAATATTTCTTCTAACAATTTCAAAATATTTGTCTAACCTAAATCTCCCTTCTTTTTCGCCGAGTTCTCCAACACCATGCATGAAAATCCACCACTTATCATTGGTCACGTAGCCACTCTACAAGCAAATTAAAAAAGGATAATAATATTTACACCTGTTATTTCTCATCCAGCAATGGAGCTTCCCGTGCACTCTCCTCATACTGCTGGGCGAACTGGAAGCGATGTTGGCAATATCGTTTGTTCAGCCTCTTTTTGATACCGTGCTGTGATGAAGCCCATCTGCATGTAGTCGAGCTGTATGTCTTTACATGAATTTTAGCTGCCTTGTTGAAGGGGCATCCGGAACGAGAGCGGTCGTTCAGGGTGCCCTCCTCTTCCAATCCCCCCCCCCTAACGGAAGCCGCCTTGCCGCGGTGGGGGGGCTTGAGATCCCAATGATCTGGTGAGCCGGACCAGAGGGATACCCATACTGTAGGGGGTCACCAGTGAGGATAAGACAAAATGCACCAAGGCCTAAGAGAGGGGATGGTGCACCCACCCCTGGTTCATTCCATCTTGGACCAGGGAGAACTCTCCCACATGTGTTTGCCGTGCGTGGCATCCATATTACCATTAGACAGGAGTCCTGGAGGTTGAGCGATGCTGGGAATCGTAATGGTTCCCAGGCTCCCAAACCAGGTAAGAAAGAGAAAAGTCTTCCTCAATCCATTAAGGAAATCTTACCTGGTAAATATGAAAGTATTTCATATAGTAAGTACCTAGTAGTGAAGACCATTGATGGTTTATCAATAATGGATTTTAATATTTTTGAAGTACATCGGAAAATAGTTGAGGTATGTCAACGTGATCTAGCATCACTGCACAGCAAGATGGAAGCCTGATAGTTGAGGTTTCGTCTCAAATTTCATGTTCTCACAAAACACTCAATCAGTGTAGGGGCAATGTCTTTTCCCGAGACCTGATGAGGTATTCTTGGAAGAAACTGTTAGAGGAACTAAAGAATTTTAATGTAGTGGCAGTAAAACGATTTAAGAAGAAAGTTGATGATTTGGAGCAGTCGACACCAGCTCTCCTTCTCACTTTTGACACATTAGTCCTTCCAGAATCAGTTAAGTTGGCATGGTATCACCTCAAGGTAAAGCCATATGTGCTCAACCCTATGCGGTGCTTCCACTGCCAGGGTTATGGAGCCAACTCTTGCCATTTTAAGGAAAATAGACAACCAAGAGTATGTGTAAAGTGTACTACAACAGGTCATCAAGAAGATGACAACTGTCCAGGTTCAATATGCTGTTACCACTGAAAAGAAGTTCATGAACCTTTTACAAAGCAATGTAAAAGGTATAGATTTGAAAAAGAAGTACTGGTAATAAGGAGCAAGGAGAAAGTTAGTTTTCCAGAGGCAAAGCGACATGCTCGTGTGTTGTTTGCCCAGCCAGGTAGGACCTTTGCTTCAGTTCTAGCCCATCCTCCTTCCCACCAACCCTTGCTCTCCGGTGTTTCTTACACCACACACTCTGCCACTTCCTTTAACCTCAGTCCCCAATTGCTGAAACTGCCTTTGGTGAGTTGTTCCACCAGAAATGGAGTAGAGTGAAGAGTCTATTGAGGAGACTCTTCCTCCCAAAGTAAGGTCTTTGGAGCCATCAGTTAAGGCTCGAGAGGCCTCAACAGTGACACTCCAGCTGCCACTACATCCACAGGGGCCTCCGCTGAAAGGGAGAATGCCCCTGAAGCAAAGGCTCATGTCCATCTTTGCCCAGGCAAAGAAATCCTGAGCCTGTCAAAGGAAGCCTGTGATAACTAGTTCCACAGTTAAACAACCCTTCAAAAGATACTCCAAGATCCTGGAAAGGGGACAGTCTAAAGGTGTGGGGCAAATCTTGACCACAAGTGCTGCCAAACACCTTATGAAGAGATAGTTTAGAGAACTGGATACCCTAATCCAATGGAACTGTCAGGGAATTAATGCAAAATGGGAAGAACTGCAACATCTGATAGCTTCATGTAACCCAGTTTGTGTATGCCTATAAGAGATTATGACCAGGGAAAATCATCCATTTCTCTGAGAGGATTCCAAATTCAAGCCCATTATGGGACCTTTGATAATGGACCTCATGGAGGAGTAGCAGTAATGGTACGTCAGGATATTCCCTTCCAGGTCATCCACCTGTAGAAAACACTACAGGAGAAGGCTGTGAGAATAGGCTTGATACGACCTTACACTGTTGCATCCATCTACCTACCTCCACATAATCTCAACATAGATGATTTGGAGGATCTACTTGGGCAGTTGCCACATTTATTTCTACTCTTGGGAGATTTCAATGGTCGGCATCACCTCTGTGGAGACACTTTGTGCAACCCTCGAGGAAGGGCCTTGGAGTTCTTGTTCTTAAGAGTAGTTTTACTGAACAATGGCACTCCCACACATTTCCAAATTCAAACTGGGACATTCTACAATATAGACTTGTCAGTAGGCTCACCTGATTCACAGTCGAATTTCGCTTGGCAGATCATGGAAGACTTACATAGAAGTGACCAATTTCCAGTATTTTGAAGGAGGTGAATGTATTCCAGCCAATGGAGTGCAGAGATGGTGACTTGAACATGCGGACTGGAATCTTTTAAGATCAACTGCAAGGATCTGTGAATGATTTCCAGCTGTTAATCACTTCACATCATGAATTCGCCTTGCAGCAGTTGCCATGGTGGCCTGATGAATGCCAACAAGCTGTCAGAGCAAGAAAAGCTGCATTAAGGCAGTTGAAGCGACGCCCCAGCATTGTAACCTTGATCCATTACAAAAAGACCTGAGTCAAGGCCAGGCAAGAGCTAAAAGGAGGCTAGACAGATGCTGTGGAAACAGCATGTTTCCTCAATTAACTCTGGGACCCCTTTAGCATGGGTATGGGACAAGGTGCGTAAGATCACTGGAAAGAGCACATCCATATCACACTGCTCTGAAGATAGATGGCATAATCATCACAAACAATGCTCTGAAGATAGAATGGCATAATCATCACAGACAATGCTCTGAAGATAGATGGCATCAATCACATCATGCTCTGAAGATAGATGCTAATCATACGACATGTGCATGTGGTTAAATGGGAGAGATCCTCATATTAC
>NW_023664805.1:0-7500 GCF_015228065.2 Penaeus monodon
TCTATATTGTCCCCCAACTACTACACATCCACATATACACACACCCCAAACACACCCCCACACAACCACACACACAAAACACACCCCCACACACACACACACACCACAAAAATGAAGAAATACCCAGCCACCACCACACCGCACAACACACACACCACACACCCACACACCCACACACACATTAATATATTTTTATATATATATATATATACATATACAAATATAAAAATATATTTTAAAATTTATATTTATTATGGGTTTAAGTATTGTTATGTATTGAATGTATAGGTTATATGTGTATAAAAAAAGAAATAAGAATATATATATTATATTTATTATTTAAAATTTAATTTTTTAATATTATATATATTTATAATATCTGTGCGTTGTATATGTATATAAAATATTATATATTATATATTTATTTTATTATATATATATATTATATATATATTTTAAAACCATATATTATATTATAATATATATTTAAAAATCCCCTACATATTATATTATATATTTTTTTTCTATACTTATTTATTATATCAAATTTTAAAATTTATTATTATTATTTTTTTAATATATTAATATTATATACATTATGTTTTTTCTTCAAATTATCTAATATTTTTATATAAAATTATTTTTAAATTTATTTTATATTTATCTTTATTCCTTTTTAAAACTATATATTAAAATTTAATATATATATTATTATATATTCTTTTATTTAATTAATATATATATATATCTATATTTCACCCTCTCTATATATAATTATATATATATTATATCTATATTAATTATATATATATAAAAATGTGTGTGTGGTGTGTGTGTGGTTTTGTCTTTTTGTATATCTTACACAAAAACCCACCACACACAAAAAACAAAACACACAAAACACCCTCGCCTCGCCGCGTCCCTTATCTGCTGTTGATTTACCACCCCCCACGAGCCCCCCCCAAACAACTGTACTCAACACCGGGACCCACACCACTGATTTTCTTCTCGTGCGTCCCCCGTCTGCGACGTAATATGTGGTGTTTTAAAAAGAAAAGACACTTCGACCTGCAAAATAGCTCCATCTGTCACAGGTGAAAAATTTTCCCCCATTTATAAACAAAAAAACCTGATTTGACCCTTACAGTTTTACATGACTGGTACCAGCCTCCTCTACCGTATTCTCCGTCGGCCGCAGCAGACACGATCATGTTTGGCTGCCTTCCCCCACCGTCTCCACCAAGCAACCCAAAGACCGGAAAATCGGCCCTCACATAGTCGTCAATCATACAGTTTGGGCGTGATTCCCACACCCGGGGACTGACGTTCTTACCGTTTTGTGTGGGGAAAAGTGAACTACTATCTCTCGCCCGTCACTAGGGCTTTTCCCACTTCTTTCCGGAAAAGTCACTCAGTACACCCCATCGGACCTGCCTTGGATCAGGGGCCGCATCAACGCCTCTTAAATAAACCTTCCTCGCATACTCCACGCCTACAAATCGTCTGAAACACGTCATCGGGGAAAAAAACCCAAAAACCTTCACCACCAAACTAAAACACTGCACCCCACCCAAAGGGCACGGAAAAGTTCGGAGCTGTGCGGTTTTGCAAATGGGCCGTGCACTTTTCCATCACCAGCAACCTAGCCCCAGTAAAAGCAGCAGAGGCTTCATGACCATTTCCCTCAATTTGTCAAAACTACCCCCCCTGGACCCCACCCGCCCCCCCGCCTCCCTGCCGCCCGCTCACTTGCTCCCAAGTCAGTCAGTCACGGGTGCTTCAGAAGCGAAAATCCGCGTCAAGAGACCCCCCCCCCCACCCCCCCCCTTGACCCCAAATGCGCTTCTCAAGGAGTTCCAAGTAAACTTCCCACTCCTCTTACTTCCTTTATAAACCCTCATTGCAAAGTCTAAGTGCCCATCAAAAGGGAAGACCGCATTGGTCACCGCCAGGGAAAAAACCCCAACCCCCCTCTTTGGGCGAACTACGCCATCCCCATTACCCGTTGCCCACGCTTTAAAGCTTTGTCGCCGACTGGGCTTTACCGGGACTCGCCCCAGCATTGACACTGGGCAGTTCGGCACATGCCTCCTTTTCCCACACCACTGCCTCGTCAGTTTCCCTCACTTCGTCCCCCCCACCTCGAAAAGCACAAATTCTCCGTCCCAGCATCTTCAAAATTTCAAAAAGCTTTCGACCGGTGGACCACACAAATCGGTCACTAAAAAGCAGCGTTTCCCAGGGGCTCAGGATGCCTCATCCCCGGGCGGGCAGACTTTCTCCCCAAACGGCAACGGGCCGTGCGCGTGCGGTCACCCTCCACCTTCTGCCCTCATGTGGGGAGTCCCCCGGGGACTAGAAGGGGCCCCCTATGTTTCCCTAGTCTGTTTAAAACGACGCTCTCCCGATCCCGGCATCTTTGGGAAATACGTGGATGACTCGACCATCCCCGCCCCTTGATAGTTCCTGCCCTGACCACCCCCACCAGCGCACCCTCGAAAACCTCCTCCCCTCCCACCGCAAATCACGTCCCATAAATTCCCCAAAAGTCAGTTTGATGCATTCGATTTCTCCACCAACCCCGCCCCTCGCCCTCCTACGCGGGGACAACCCCCCTTTGACATGTCCGTTCCACAAGCGCTGGGGCGTCCCCATCGACGATAACCTCCGGGACGCAGCACTCAGAGACATCGTGGTCTGCCTCGTACAGGCTTCACAGCTGCGTCCCCTAAAGTCCTTGGCTTTTCCACTCCCGAGCTTCAATTCTACAGGCTATTATCCGCCTAAAAATGACCTAGCCTCCCCCCCTGGGCCCCCTCCTCACCGCCCCCCAGCTGTTCAACTTGAGAGGGTGCAGAAAGGGGAGCCCAGATCATTCTCGCCTGTCTATACCAGCTATGACAGCGCCCTGGGTGCCCCAGGCCTCCCCCCCTCGCCACTCACTACTCAACCCACTGCAGCTTGGGAAAATCTGTGGGCCCTCCACGCCGTGCCTCTCCCCCCGACGCGCCGCCAAAACTGTGCCCATCAGGGCCCGCACTGACCGCTACCCCTGGGCACGTACCCCTCTATCCGACTCACAACGAACACTAGTCCATATTTTTGTCCCCAATCCTGCCACGTGATTTTTTACTTGGCTTTTTTTTTCTGTTATTTTTTTGTTTTTAATGTTATTTCTTGTTATGTGTTGTTTATAGTTTATTTATTTTTGTTTTTTCCCCCTTTATCTGTATTTCTATGTATATTTTCACCTCTGGCTGCTGAAAAACATAAACTATTATTATTTTATTTTATTATCCCCACACACACACCACCTCTCCCTCGGGGCGATTGGAGTGGAGACTGGGGTTTTTGCTTGTTTTTTTCCCTTCTAAATTTTTCGCTCGTTTCTCCCTTTACTGTTCCCGGTATAGGTGTGAGCGCTACCCGTGCTTCTTTGTTATCTTTTCTGTTCTGATGAGTGGTGCGGGGGGTTGTAGGGGGTTGTCAGCAATTTTTTGTGCCTGGTTTTCGTCACATAACTTTTGGGCCTTGATACGTTGGGTATGTATACTGCTGGTTTTTGGGTTGGCTACGAAGAAAAGGAAATGTGGTTAACGGAGATGAATGGGGGGGAGATGGGAGTGTGGGTTTGATTAAGGAGGGGGAAAAAGAGAGCAGCAAAATGGTTGTCAGGGTGGTCCCGGGGGGTTGCTTGTGGGGGGAAATCTGGGAAGAGTGAGGGAAGACTGGATTGTCAACAGAATGAGGCTGTCAGCCCACCAACCAAACCTCTCCCCCAAAAATTTTTAAATTGACTGTTTTGTCATAACATTTCCATCATACATCGACTTTGAAACCGGTACGTAAATCACCGCAAAAGGGCAATGTGTTTGCGTTGCCTCCCTTTTTTTTTGATGAAAATTTTTTGAAAGGGGTATGCACTGGGGTTTTATTAAACATTCTTTTCGTGCCACGAGTTTTGTCGGGTCTCTTGCATTGGACTTTTAAGTACAATATTATTCTTTTACGATGTCCCCTGTATGTTTTTTTTTTTTCTTTTTTTTTTTACGATTTCGCAAAGCACCTTAGCCCAACTTTTTGGTTGTAACAAAAAATCAATCATGTCAATAAATTTCCAAAATTTAAAATTTTTTGTTTCACTGTCTACACTGTCTTTATGCTTTTATGTTTCCTTGTTCTGATTTTACTGTTCTTAAAAAGCAAAATCCACCCTTTTCCCCGGGAGTTGGGCCCCCACGCCCGGGGGTTGGGCCAGGCAAATCCCCGGTCGCTAGGAAAAACCCTCAACTTGGGCGGGCGAGCATCGTGAATCGGGCTGCTGGGGCCGCTTTCCCTTTCCTGACGGGGCGCCGCTATCACCGAATATAACTGTTTTTCTTTCTTCCCCTGATCGACTGCTGTATTCCCCGGGGCCGGAGTTCGCATTTACGCTAGGGGCCAAAATACAACGCTATCCTTGGCCTGCCGCAAGCTGCTGGGTCCTTTAGGCGGCGAGTTATTTTACCACGCTGTGGTGAAAAAGGGAAGCGAGCTGCTACCCCTTTTTTTCTTACATTTCTAATACCGCGTTTTTCCCTGTTATACTAAAACATATCTGTTATTTTACAGTCGTACCACAAGCTGTTGTCTCCCTATTACCCATAATTTTTCTTTTTTTCCCCTTGTGTTGGAAGGCCATGGAACGAATTCCCAAAAGACTAAACACAAGATACCAGAACCTCACCCTCATTCTTTATGCATTTCATAAAACAAAACCCCAAATCCTTAGCAAGGGATACAGAAACCTCCCTCTTATCTCACATCCCCAGGACTATCCCTTTCCAGGCCATAAGTATTTCCCCTACCCAATGGGCCAAAAGCAGTCCACAATATTTCAGCAATTGCCATCCATAAAAAAAATGCTATTTCTACATGAGCTAAGATATACACATTTTTGTAAAACCCTTCTGCCGGAAACTCCGCACGCCCTCCAGCCCCGAGGAAAACTATCAGACAGTTCTAACCTTTCAGGTTGCACTCTAACCAAACAAAACTTTTTTTATGCCTTATCAGGACACCAAAAATACACACACCCACATACACACCACCAAAACTCACCACACACAAACACAAAACACACCCAAACCAAAACACACACAACACACACACCAACACACACACCCAACAAAAACACACAACCCCAATATATATTTTATTTTTTATATACAACATATATATAACATATTATATTTTATATTGTTACCCGCCTCCCTCGTCTCTTGCCCCAAAAACAAGGAGGGTAGGGAGACGGGGGTGCTATCCCAGGGGCTGAACGCTGGAAAATTCCAAAGGCACCCGGGACCCCGCTCCCCGAAAAACCACGAGGGGAAAAAGCCAAGTGGGGAGGGAGGGCACGAAATAAACACACGATGACAGTCTTTCCTTTATTTACACAAGATATTTACCCGTACACTTTTCTATGGGCACAATACAGGGGGAAACCAGCATGTCACACTGCACGATACAGCTTATAACAGGGCAACACAAAGTTTATCAGGTCACAAGGGCACACCACGAGGTCTTCACGGAGCACACCAAAACTGCCTCCATCTTGGCTTGTTCCTCCGCCTCCTTCACTCACAGCCAGCTGTGTCATGTTTCCCCAGGATCCTTTTCATGTTAACACATGCCCAGGTCACCCTTTTTCATGTAACACTTTTCGCACAGAGACAAAGACCCACTGGCGTAGCACTATCCCCCCTATCAAGCAGACGACCCATCTGCTCTGACATACCTAACCTGAAACAAACTACAAAAAATTTTAAAATAAAATTATCCTCGGGAACAAACAAAATTCTTTAAAACAAAAGTAACCATAATTGTAAATCAGTTCTCAGAAACAAAAAAATCTTTCATCCAGCGCGGCTTTCTTCGCTCTCGCTGGGGTCGCTCTGGAGGAGGTGTGGGGGGTGGTAGATTGGCAGTGGCACCCAGAGGGGTATCCTCCTGCCCCAAAACCTGGCTCATGGTCACCACTGACGACTTTTTGCATCGCCCTCACCGCCCAAATGCTCGTCCTCATCTCGGTCAGCATCTGCCACGTCCTCATCGCCGCTACTGGGCTAACTCATCTTTTTTTTCACCAGGGTCCCAGGAGTAGCTTTTTGGCCCATGGTAACCCCCACACCCGGTGCGTCAAGTCCTCGAGGAAGTCGGGCAACGGCCCCACCAACCTACTCCAAAGCCCCCTGACGACTCTTCTGGGACGCTCCACTTCCTCACAAGTGCCCACTTTGCACCAGCTGGCCCTTCGGGTCCTTATTGGAGAAGTTTAGCTACACACTGTAACAAACCCCCCTCCCTGTCCAAAAAGGCCCCACCCAACTGCTACGCCATCAGCCAGCTGCAGGTTTGGTTGGGCTCCACGAGGCCCTCTACTCCACATCATCTTGATAGTCGACACCGGTTCTAGACTCTGCCCTGGGGGCAAGGTGGCAGTCGCTCAGCCGTACTACCTCTGCACAGCCAACCTCTGGAAGAAAGGGCACATCTTCACCGTGCACCCTCACCAGCTTCCGTCCAAGGTCGACACACGCCTTACTCTGTGTCAGGTGTCAAGGCCCAGCAGCAGTGCTCGTCCAGATCGGCCACATACACCGGCAGCCGCTGCACCGTGCTGCCCACGCCATACGGACCTCCACTGGCCCCTTGAGCTGCACACAATGCCTGTGAAAACCACACAGTCTCTGTGGTGCGTCTGGAAGTCGCATAGTGCCAACCTATCAGGCCGCACTAGGTCTTCTCAGCCCCAGTTCCACTGTCAGGTGGCATGGCTTCCCATCTACTGAGCCTCCACCTGCTCGTGCTGGTTCGACGGCAGCATACCCAAGTCGGGGCCCGGGAACCGAGGACGGCTGGGTTTTTCGGCCCCCTTCTCCAGCATGTCCGATTTTTTCCGCCTGTACCACTTCCTTAGCCTTAGGATATGCACTCGGATGGTGACCATCCCTGCCACAGTCCTTGCAGCATTTGCTGGAAGGCATCAGAATCCGTCCGGTTGAGAGGATGTGTTCTCCGCTCCCTTCCGACCCGATACTTCTGTGCCCTTCCTCACCGCAGCCCCAGCACAAGTTTTGGAAAGTGCTGGGGATAAACTTCCTCAATACTACCTTCTCCACTTTAGCCTTCCGGCCCCGGAGGTCACGGCGGGGCCCGAGCAGCTGGCCCAGACCATGGTTGCCTTCAGGAAGGGCCCCGAACTCTAAGGCCCTCGCAGCGCCACCTGCAAGTCCTCAGGATGTACCTGCTTGACGTAGATTTGCAGCTGCTGGTCCTGCAAAGCGTCAACAAAGAACTCGCGGCCAGGACCCCCGATCATCTCTTCTGCAAGGGTGCAGGGTACACCTCCTTACCATGGGCCTCCACATCCTGCGCCAGCTGGGACAGTGTCTCGCCACGCTCACGAGTCCGCTTCTTCAAGTGGGCCCGATATACCTCGGCCTGGTGGTGGTGCCCGAA
>NW_023664806.1:0-13462 GCF_015228065.2 Penaeus monodon
TAATTTTTTTTTGTAATTTATCATATTTTATGTGGCAAGTATGGGTTTTAGGATTTTTTGCCAGTATTTTTTATCTTTTGTTTTATCTGAAAAATTTATCGGTATGGGTCCAGTTTCATCACCCTTCTTTTATATAGAAAATAATATATGCAAACGATAGAGCAAATAAATCTAAGAAATTTATCTTCTATGTACTTCCATCGCAACTCAAAAATAACAAATTTATTAGATCGGAAGTGCTGAGATCATGAATAACAAAGCACGTATACATAAGGCAAAACTCCAGTCATTAACCATTATTTTCTTTTTAAGAATTTTTTTTTTCCTATGGTAGTTGGACCACAACTTAAGTGGAAAGAATCTTGTCCACTTGTCTCAAATAGAAAAATGAACCAAAACTTTTAAAAAACTGATACTTTCTTTAAAGTCTATTTCAGCAGTAATATTGGTAGGTGTTCCTCTGTTGAAAAGGACATCATGATGCTCATGGCCACTACTTTTGGCAATCTGGTCAAGGTCAAGAAACCTCCACCTTTCATATTTATTGTGTTTTAAATGAAAAGTGATTCCTTATTTCTACTTGACAGCAAATCACCAGGGGTGGCCTATATGCTTTACCTTGCGCGAATATACATGGTGCAGATTTGTTGTCCTAATTATCTTAACCCTTTCCCGGCCACCGGGTGGCATGTACATACTTTACCATGGCATACCCGGGATTTACATTTCGGGTGGAAAGTCTATATGTGCCATGGTTCACTGGTCCTTGTTTTCTGGGGGCATGTACAATCATACCAATGCATGTTTATGGTTCTGACAGTTTTCACATCAGTGGGGTCTGGGCCACAACGAATTCACCCTGGGAGGGGGGGCTTTCATATTGGGAAACCACCCGGCAGCAATGGATTAAGGTCAAAGTAAAAGAGGCTACGGGGGAATGCTGGAGTCATTATGGAGTATTTTTATCTTCCTTTCTGCGGGATGTTTTCTAATGCTTTTAGGTTGCTCTATGTGTTGTTAAAACCTCAGGTTACATCAGTACTTCTACATGATCTATTTTTGTACAAGATTTATTTCTATTAGGTTCATATTAATAATAACCCAGAGTATGTTGTGAACCAGTAATCTCAAGTTATCTCAAAAATATATGCTTCAAGTGTTTATTGTTCTCAAATAATCAGTAATAGTGATAATAATAACAGTAATGGCAGTAGTATGATAATAATATTTGTTAATTTTATTGATTTTTATTATTGTTGTTATTGATTATCATTATAAGCTTAAAGATAAACATTTGTTGCTGTTACAGCCTGGACTTTTTTTTACCTGAGCGTAGCTTGGAAATCATGTTTTTACTAATCCTGTTTCAGGGGGAGGCTCAGGTTCATAGGGACAGCCCTCGCAAATAGCCTGAAAAGAAAGGGGTATGATGTTCGCATTATTTCACGAAAGCCAGGACCTTGGAGAAACTACATGGGTAGGTGATGCTGATGTTATTATTTTTTATACTCTGGCCAAGCTTTCATTGTTTACTGTGATTGAAAGTTCAGAGAGTGGATGCTTTCACAACATTTATTTGTATGTTTTTCATGCTTCTTTTTCTTTATGTTATTATTAATGGTATTACAGTTATCAATGTTATTATTATTATTCTTTTGTATTACTAAATACTGCAGACTGTTATTAATTTATTACTGGGCTACTGGTGTTACCTACCTGAGTTACTATATATTCCCTCTTACTTATGTATGGTTAATTAATACTGTTTAAACCACATCTCATTTACTTTTACTTACAGATATTTACTTTCTAACACGTTCTTACTACTACTGATACTTCTTCTACTACTACTACTATTGTTATTCATTATTTTTATTTTTCAGCAAAGTGAATATCTTTAAATCTTTCTTGCACATCAGTTTTATATTTTCAAACCCTTGTTATTTTTTTGTTATCTTTAGTTGAATAGTTTTTCAGTGGAGTTACTTTTAAATTTTACTATTCTTAAATGACTTATTACATGATTACACTCTTCATTCTGTTAATAAATAAACATCCTTTTTCTTGCCGGGCTCTCTTCATCTGCTTTCTGAAAACCACTCTTAAATCTTCCCAGAGTGACTTGAACAAAGTTGGATTACCGGAAAATACGACAGCTGTAGTTAGTTTGGCTGGGCAAGAACATTTTGGATCCTATGCGACGCTGGACAGAAGGTTTCAAGCAGAATTGTCTGGGCGTCGCGTGTTAATACTACACGGTAGGGTCTTATTACTATCGTCACTTTTGTTTGTTTTTTTATTGCCAAATCTTGATATGTAGATATTCCTTGTAAGGTAATGCTTTTACATTTTCTTAATTGCCTTTTTGATAATTTACAGGGTTGTGAAGTGTTCATTATTTTATTTTTTTTTTGGCAGGTATCTAGCACAAGCAATCATGGAAGCCAAGGAGAAGCAAAAATATTTGTATCATCATCAGGAGTCAGTGAGTATATTTCCTTATCATTATCATTAAGTACGGGAATTTTCTTCCTAATTTTTTTTTTTTTTTTAATACATTATCATCTTCCCTAGTTATTATCCAAAGTTTTCCAGTGGCTCAGCTTCCTCCATATTTCATTCATCCTGCCCTGTTGATGGTTTGTTAATAATGATCTTCTATATTGGGGAAAAAACATATCACACTCTCCTAAATCAACTAAGATAAAACTTTTCCCCACCATCCTCAGGCTACTATTCACCTCTCAAGATGTAGTATACACAGAAGAAAGTCCTGGTGGAAAGACTTTTGACTTCCTCTCCAGGTTGTGTGTGGATTGGGAATCTGCGCAGATCTACCCCCAGAAGCCAATGTCAGGACAGCAAAAATAAGACAGGTAAAATAAAAACTTGCTTGCAATTGCCCTTGAGGGTCATACCCCTTTGAGACTGTGAAGTCAGGTTGTTTGGTGCAAATTAAGTATTGATACCCAACAACAAGGAAAGCTCCTTGCTTTATAACCCAAAATGTGAAGTAGATACATAATGCCCGAAGATGCAGTATAACCTATAACTCCTCTTCACAGGTGTTTGTCCTAGGGCGGCAAGAGGCAGATCCAGCATTGATTTTGCCCTTTTTTTCTGGGACTGGGAGGACCCATTTCTGATGGCTTGCAGCCTATGCCCTGGATCCCACATAGATGACATTGTGGGCCTCTACATCCATGGGCCCTTGAATCCGAAAATGTAGAGGGGCCAGTGAAAGGTGTTGCGCCACAAATCATCAACAACAAGGAGTTTGCACAAGCTTTCGGCAAAGCTCTGTGGAGGCCTTTCCTTGATTCCTCCTCCCAAAGATTGCCGTTTAACCTCATGTTCAGTCAGGACCGAGCCAAAAATAATGACGGAGGGGCAGAAGGTGATGCCAAAGAAAAACACTGGATACAGGATATGCATTTAAGTACCCTGATATTGCATCAGCTGCTAAACAGTTTCTCAAAGTTGATTTATGCTGATGAAATAATTGATCTTTCCACATAAGATAATGGTGAACATCAAGAGGATTGGCCTAGGGCTTTAGTATTTAATCAGTCTATTTTGTCTCCATTGCAAATATTTAGCAGTGTTTTAAAATGTATGAGTTTAGATGCTTAAATGTAAAATAATAACCATTGTTTTATATGTGGTTTAAGTTATACCATTTTGGAGATTTGTGGTTTTCCTTTTAAGATGTTTACATATATCTTTTGAAAGGAAATACGACCAACATGCAAATCATGCTACCTATAATTCCCCAAAGCAGAATTTAAGGGGTTTATCAGGAAAATGTTGAGAAGAAACAGTGCTGAAATATATTATGTGAAAGGATAAGAGTATCTTATAAACCAACAGATATTGCATTTTTATTCTATTTCATGATAATTTTCTTTCCTAGAACAGAAGCACCAAAAATTTATTGCTAAATGCTTGTATGAGTTCTTATTATCAAAAAACTGTACAGAGTTTAATTCATACTGGTTTCAGACAAGCCAAAGGCCAAACTAACAATGAAATAAGTTTATGAGTGTATTCCAAATATAGTATAGACAAAGAACCATACAACGGGATAAAAATGGCACTATACACACACCACATATTTTTCATATTGTATAATGTGGGGAAGGGCCCGAAAAGGTTTGCTAATGCAAAAATCAGTATAACTGTAATATTATGGAAGTTTACTTCAGGATTTTGGTGAAAATACAAATAAAATCAAATAAAGTGCTTTTACAATATGTATTACTACTTCCAAAAGTCATTCAGAAAAACAATGATAGGTCATATTTTTTCGTTAAAGTTATTTAATACATACCCTTTATATTACTATATAAAACAATTTGGGGAAATTTTCACCTTTAAAATTACATCTATCTATTCTGTCTAAGGCACTGAAGAAACACCGATATCCTCTTTGTGCTCCGATTTTACTTATTTTATGGAAAACGTGTAGATCAATGTTAGACTTTAGTCCCAAGAGAATGTTGCTCTTTTTCAGTCAGACACTGTAAAACTAACATGAATTGAAAAGACTAAAGGCTGTACATCATTTTTACTACCGTCCGCACCATGTCTGTCCTTGATGGAGTTCCAGCCTCCCGACGTCTCGAACAGGGATTGGGTTTTTGGCCGCAGTGTCATTAGAATAAATCACACTCGTTTTGTCCCTCAAAACCCAAGCCTGAACCTCAACCGACTATACAGAAGCGTAGATTTGATTTTCATTCAATAGTTCAGGGTTTAGATTTTCATCACACTCTTGCTCATCAATAGGACTTCCCTTCCTCGTACATGGGGGTTAGTCACTTGAAAGGGGCGTCTCCTCCCGTCGCGGCTCGGGCCCGTTGGCGACGTTGTCCGCAGAGCCTTGCAGAGCTGGGGAAAATGGGCGTTCCCCTTGTAGTGGGGGATCAGGGGGCCTCCCCGGCTTTTACGGGAGGACGCCGGCGATGAGGGGGGGAGCGAGGACGGCCATGACTGCCAGGGTCCAGAGGGCGGCGCTGGAGTTTCGACTCCAGGGCTGGGGGACTGCTGATCCCGTGAATACGCGGGGGGACGGGGGTTTTTTAAAAAGGGGTGTTTGTCGGAATTACGGGTCTTCCGGGGTATCTCTATTGTTTTTTTTGTCATTAGTTTGGTATTCCCATTGTATATTTAACTCTTCTGATAACACACACACAACACCCCAACCCCAACCCCACCACACACCCACCCACACACCACAACACACACAAAAACACACACAACACACACACACACACACAACCACACACCACACACACCACACACACACACACACACACACACACGCACCACCACACCACACACGCACACACACACCCCAAAACCCACCACACACACACACACACACACACACACACACCACACACACAATAATATATATATATATATATATTTTAATATATTATATTATATATATAATATATATTTAATATTATATTTTAATTTTAATGGGCTTGGAGGCCTGCACAAACCCCCTCCCCACTGAAATGTTTCCCGGGGGAAAACGCCTCTTCTGCTTTCTCTAAATAATAGCGCAATACCCTTTGCTTCTTTCATTGCTCAGTGAGGTCTTTCTGCCTCCCCTGAAACCCCTCGATGGGGCTTTGTGTGTATTAAGGCTGCTGTATTTTGATCGATTTGTGTGTATCATCTGACAGTGAAGGTAGGCATGTACAAAAGTACGAAAGGAGGAATAGCACAAATTTGCAGTGGGGGAAAAGATAAAACAGGGGCAGAAAACAAAATAGAAAATAATTATTACAAAAAAAGATAGAACAAGCTAAGGGGAAAGGGGGAAGAAAAAAAAAGAAGAAAAGAAGTGAAACACCAAAATAAAAAAAAACAAAAACAGCCAAAACAACAAACCAAAGAAAACTTGAGCCCCTCCTGATTTTGGGGGTTCCCCCGGAAATGGAAGGGGTGATGTTCCCCGGGCGACCTCCTGCCCGCCACACCCGCACGGGGGTTTCTCTGGGGGAAAGACGACGCAGGCACCGAGGCCACCGGGCTCGCTCTCCCCTGTGTCATCAGGTTTCCCCTCGAAATTACCTCGCCCCGCACGCTGACCCCGGGGAGGGGGGGGGGGGGGGGTAGAGAGGGTGGGAGGAATGCACTCCGGTTTTTCCTTTATATACAACACAAACGCACCAATACTGATTATCCATTAAAGCGAGGACCGCTTACCCCCCCCCCCCCCAAAACACACAAATCCACCAAAAAAAAAAAAAAAAAAAAAAAAAAAAAATACCCCCCGCGCCTCCTTCTGCAGGTGTCCGAAGTGTTTTCCCCCAAAGGAGACTTAAGGTTCCCCGGACGGGAAGGCGCCGGGCTCACCTCTTGAACGGCACTTTCTCCCTACCCACCCACCTCCGACGGGAGGGGGAACGGGGGTTGGGGGGGTGAGGGGGTGGGGGGAGGTAAAACATATAGAGGGTTTTACTTTTTTTCCTTTGTTCCCATTTTTTTTTTTTAACTTTGGGTTTATTCAGTTTTTTTATTTGCTTTGGGTTTATAATCGTTATTATTCCCCAAAGGGCTTTTTTCATTTTTTGTAGGTGATATGGTTGATATCAAAGGCTATTATTATTATTTTATTATTAATTATTATTATATTATTATTATTTTATTATTACTATTTTCATCATAAACTTTTAAACATCATTATTATTTACTATTATTATTGTATTTTAAAATTTTCAATTATTGTTAATTACTATTTTAATATTTCTATTATACACCATTATCATATTTTTTTTTTACCACACATATTATTACATCTCTTTTATCGTTTTTATTGTAACATTTTTTATCTTTGTTTATTATCCCTGTTTTTATTGGTATAAAGAATTTTGATGATATTTTATTTTAACTTTTTGAAACCATATTAGTACTATAGATAAGGTGTTTTTTTCAGTTAATTTGTTATCAAAATTCTGTTAATAATTTCCCTCTTCTTCTCCCCCCCCCCCCCCCTTCTCGTCGTCTCTCTCTCTCTCTCCTCCTCCTCTACTTACTCTCTCTCTTTCTCTCTCTCTCTCTCTTTCTCCTTCCCCTTTCCCCCCCCCTCCTCCCTCCCCCCTCCCCTCCTCTCCTCCCTCCCCCCCCCCACACCCTACCCCCCCCCTCAAAAAAAAATCCCTAAAACCAGAAGGAAAAAAAAATAAAAGAAAAAAAAGAAAACAAACAAAGGAAAAAAGAAAACCACATGCGCGACACTAAAAGCCCCGGGGACTTATCTTTATAATAAGATTATTTCACCAATTCATGGGTTTGCTTTTGTAAATATTCAGATATCGTTTATTATCCTTTTTATCTTAGTGTCACTTAAAACAGAATAAAAAGGGGAAAAGCATCTAACATACTGACAGCAAGCAGCGCATTTCACTTTATCATTATTACTGTTATTAAACAGTAATAAAGCATCATACACCATGGGGTGATACAAACAGCCATCTTATTCGTCTTTACTATTGCAGCTATCATTAAAAAAAATAAATAAATAAATAACAACAACAAAAATAAAAAAAATAAAATAAGAGTAGGCTCTTACACTATGCGTGATATTGAAAGATCCAGCGCCCAGGGAATTTACGAGGACCTTGTGCATCCTGAAGCCAACCCAGCTATGGAGGGAGCGCTGGCTCAGAGTGACGACCCGCTGGCTGACACCGGGCCTTCCACCACGCTGGGCCGCAGAGTCCTCGATCACCAAGTTTAAAGCATCTGTTGGAAGAGCGAGGGGGAAGGGAAAGGAGGGGGGGGAGGGGCAGGGGAAGGGAAGGGGTGGAGAAAGGGGGAGGGAGAGGGAAAGGGGGGAGGAGGGGTGAAGGGGTAGGAGAGGGAGAGGGGAAGGAGGGGGTGGATGGAAGGGGTGGGGGAGGGAGAGGGGAGAAAGGGAAAGGGTGGGAGAAGGGGACGAGGGGGGGGGGAAGGGTTCGTGTGATTTTTTTTGTGATTTTTTATTTTGTTGTTGTTGTTGTTGTATTGGGATGGTTGTTTTGCTCGGGTAAAACAAAAATCTTACTGTATTTTCTATTCTATATTATCATTGTGTGGATTATTGGTTCTCTGTATTGATAATGATAAGGGTTGTACTCATTACCGTTACCCATCTTTTCAACATCATTGATATTATCATCATTACCATTATTATCATTACCATCATTATCAGTCATTATTAATCCATTAAAGTATTAGCATCATGAATCAACAACACAACGACCCCCCCGAACTTAAAAAAAAACAAACAAAAAACAAACAAAACAAACAAAGAACACACTAGACAAAAGGAACACACGCACAGGGAAAGAAAAACACGCACAGGGGGAAAAAACACGCACACAGAAGAGAGAGAGAGAGAGAGAGCGAGGGGAGAGAGAGAGGGGAGAGAGAGAGGAGAGAGAGAGAGAGAGAGAGAAGGAGAGAAGGGGAGAAAGAGAGAGAAGAGAAACGTGCACATAAAAAGAAAAAAACGAAGAAGAAACACGCCCCACTGAAGAAAAGCAACAAGAAGAAGAAAAGGAGAAGAAGAAGAAGAAAAAAGAGAGAAAAAATGCACATAAAAAACCACACCAAAAAACAACAACAACAACAAAAAAAAAACACACACAAAACACACACTCACAAAGACACACAAAAACATACACACACGCACACATTCGCACACACGCCCACACAAAACACCACAATCAAACACTCACAAAAAACCACACACACACACGTAAAGCCCACCTGTTTTGATATTATAGAAAAGCGCCTTTTCGGAAGAACGTCGACCCGGCTGCTCCTGATGAGCAATCCGCCGCGGTCTCGGTCGCGCATGATTTGCCGGGAATTTCGGGAACGTAGCAGTCGCGATTCCAATTCCTAGGAGGGAGAGAGGGAGGGGAATCTTGTTTTGTTTTCTTCTGAATCTATTTTGTTATTGTTTATGGCGTTGTTTGTTGTGGTTGTTATTGTTGTTGTTGTTATTATTCACACCCACACACACCCACACACACATACACATCACACACAAAACACACACATACACACACACACACACACCACACATAACACACACACAAACACACACACACACGCACAAAAATAAACAGGCGAACGGAACTCTAATGAATTATAAATATAAAAAACTATCCCAAATGTATATGAATTACATATAAGAAAGTCAAAGTAAATATTTCCTGTGCATGCAAAACATTATCCAAACGATCAAAAGGATCATAATAAAATCTAAACACAAAGCCAAATTCTGTCCAATCAGATTCCAAACACACCAAGAAATTATCTTAAAAAAAAAAAAAAGACTTTTGAATTCAACAAAAAAAGTGTCAAAACAAACCTAAACACACAACCAAATCTGAGAAATATATTAGACCATAACAAATATAATACAAACCAATATTAGAATATAAAGACCCCTCCCCCCCCCCAAGAAAAAAGAAAAAAGAAAAAAGAAAAAAAAATCTCAACCCCTTAAAATCCGAGCATCCGAACCCCTGCAAAACAAAAGCGATCCCTCACCGACTGACGTCCTGTAGGGGGAGTAGGCGTGCAGGTTCTCAGACTCGTAGAGGACGTCGAAGGTGAGGTGCCGGCTCTCCACAGGTCCAGGGCGGTGGCTGGCACGCTCTGCCACTCCTCCAGGAAGCTCCTAGTTACGTGGACACTCTTTGCGTCGGCCACCCTCACGTAGGCGCTGACGACGCGGGAGGCGCGGAAAGGGTAAGAGGCTCTCGTCAGGAGCACGTCCTGCCGGGGGGAGGAGGCGGTGAAGGGGGCAGGAGGCGTTGCGATTACAGTGTGGGGGAAAATAAGAGAAATTGTAATGGTAGTAATAACAGTAGTGAGGATGAAGTTGCGGTAAATAATGAATGATGATGATGATAACAAAATAATAATAATGATAATAACAACAGTAATAAAAATATAATAGTCACCATTATCATTATCATCATCATAACAATAATAAAACAACAGTAATAACAAATATAAGAGTAATCATCATCATCATCATCATAAGAAAAATATTCATAATAATAATAATAGTTATAATAATTATAACAACAATAATGGTAATGATGATAGAAATTCGAACAGGAAAAATAATAACAACAATAAAACAATGATAACACTGTTAATAAGATGATGCCGATAACAATGATAATAATAATAACAACAACAAAAATAATAACATGATAAGATAATCATCATCATCATCATCATTATTAGTATCACAATAATCTTTTTCATTTTGACAATCCTACTAAATAATAATAATGATATTAAGAATAATATCAATAAAGATAATGATAATAATGGCGATAATAGCAACAATAATAAAGATAAACAACAACAACAACAACAAAAAAGCAAAAATGATAACAATAATAATTATCATTATTGTCATCTCTATTATTATTTCTATTAGGAGTATTGTTTCAATAATAATGACAATAATTATAAAAAGAAAATTAAAATGCTAATAATAACAATAATAATAATAACGTTAGTAATAATACTAATAATGATGATGATGATGATAATATTAATAATAATAATATATAATAATAATAAAATAATAATAAGATAGTAATAATAAACCCAAAACAACAAAAAAAAAAAAACAATAATAATCTTTATAATGATAATGATAATAATAATCATAATGACAGTGATAATAATAACAACAGTAATTCTAATAACGATAAAAATGATAATAATAAAAGTAATGGTAATAATGGGCAATGATAAAACTACCATTAATAATAATACTAATACCAATACTACTACTACTACTACTACTACTAATAATAATAGTAAAATGATGATGATAATGCTGCTGCTGCTGCTGATGATGATATTAATAAAAATAATAATAGTATAATGATAATAATAATAATAATTACAACAACAAAAATAATAATGATGATAAAGTATTAAAATATTAATGTTAACAATGGTATTGAGAATGATACAATTGATAATAATGATAAATAATAATGATTATATTAATGATAATGATAATAATGATAATGAATAACAATGATAATGATGATAATACTACAGCGAGTACTATTACTTCTACTGTTAATATATTATAGAAAATAAAGAAATAATAATGATAATAACTTAGATGATAATAATATGAATAATATAATGAGTACGATTGTATTGATAATAATAATATAAATAACATTGATAATAATAATGATAACGATGGTAATAATTAAATGAAGAAATGGTATTTTAATGATAAAGTCATAATAATGATTTTCATTTTATCACTATCATCATCATCATTGATGATAACAAAAATGATAACACTAATAATATTAACATACCGTCACTAACAAAGTCATCATCATCATCATCATCAACAACAACAAAAAACAAAAAAAGTATTGATGATAATAATACCTATTACTACTATTGATACTACTTTCTACTAATAATGATAATAATAGTGATACTACTACTACTAGAGAAAGAGAGATGAGAGAGGAGAGAGAGAGAAAAGAGAGAGAGAGAGAGAGAAGAGAGAGAGGGGAGAGAGAAGAGAGAGAAAGACAGAGCGAGAGAGAGAGAAAGAGAGAGGAGAGAGCGAGAGAGAGAGCGAGAGAGGAGAGCGAGAAAAGAGAGCGAGAGAGAGAGCGAGAGGAGCGAGAGAGAGAGAGGGAGAGAGAGAGAGAGAGAGAGAGAGGGGAGAGAGAGAGAGAGAGGGGGAGAGAAAAGGGAAGAGAGAGAGAGAGGAGAGCGAGAGAGAGAGAGAGAGGGAGAAGGAGAGAGAGAGAGAGAGAGAGAGAGAGAGAGAGAGAGGAGAGAGGGAGGAGAAGGGGAGAGCGAGAGTGCAGCGCGCGTGTGAGAGCGAGGCGAGAAACCTTATCAGTGTGCACCGACTCGTCCCCGCTACATCCACGGGGGGAAGGGGGGGGGGGACACCAGCTCTTTGAACCGGCTGTGGAACTCCGAGGAAAAAGCCCAATAGGTATTTCTAATATCTATTGCCTCATGTACATATATATTTGTATATACATACGGACACACATACAGTATATATATATTCATAAAACACACACACCTATATACACAGCATCTAGCTATCTATCTGATATATCTGTGTATGTGTGTGTGTGTGTTGTGTGTGTGTGTGTGTGTGTATGTGTGTGTGTGTGTGTGTGTGTGTGTGTTGTGTGTGTGTGTGTGTGTGTGTGTGTGTGTGTCTGTCTGGGGCGCGCGCGCGTGTGCATATATATAATATATATATATATATATATATATATATATATATATATATATGCACATATATATATATATATATATATATATATATATGTATATATATATATATAATATATATTATATATATATATATAATTATATATATATACATATATATATATATATATATATACACACACACACACACACACATATATACATATATATACATATATATTTATATACATACATATATATATATATAATATATATATATATTATATATATGCATATATATATATATATATATATATATATATATATATATATATATATATATATATATAAATATATATATATATATATATATATATATATATATATATATGTGTGTGAGTGTGTGTGTGTGTGGTGTGTGTGTGTGTGTGGTGTGTGTGTGTGTGTGTGTGTGTATGCGTGTATGTATGTACGTACACCCCCCCCGCGCGCACACACACACACACACACACACACACACCACACACACACACACACACACACAAACACACCCACACACACACACACACACACACACACACACACACACGTGCGCGATATATATATATATATATATATATATATATATATATATATATATATATATATTTATTTATTTATATTTATATATGTGTTGTGTGTGCGTATATATACATATATATATATATATATATATATATATATATATATATATAATATATATATATATATATATATATACACACACACACACTCATATACACTCACACAATTACAAACTGATGCAATAGATATTAGAAATATTTTTTTATAAGTGCCGGGCACAAGTAGAATAAAAAATCCAATTATCTCATTCACACTCAAATCAATAGAGAATATTAAGTATAACACCGCTTCCTTCTGGTAAAAAAATCCTTAGGAAGTGCCTCTTTACTGAGCATATCCTGCCTCCCGAAATCTACCTACTTGGTTTCTGTGAAGTTACAGGTAATCTTGACAAGGGGCCACTCCGCCCATTTTCCTTGGTGCACTCGCAGAACGATTCGCTTTTGTCAGTCTGCTGCGGACACATGGCCAACAGGAGTCCCGCTGCCGGCGTCTCCAGCAGCCACGTCAGGCCAAGAGCAAGCCACAGTGCGCCCTTCATGGTGATCCTTCGCAACTGCTCAGGATGTCCTCGCTGATTTTA
>NW_023664807.1:0-13461 GCF_015228065.2 Penaeus monodon
ATCATTTTTTTTGCAATTTTTATCATCATTATTGCAATTTTATCTATTATTTCAATTTGGAGTTTAGATATATTTTCCAATAATACAATAACCACAACAATAAGATAGTAAAACAATAAAATAACAATATAACGATTTTTTATTAATTATTTTTATCATTTTTCTTAATTAGTATCTTATTAGTAATTATACTGAAATAATTTTTTTTGCAATTTTACTACCAGTACAGATATAATAATGATAATATAACAAAAATAATATAATAACAAATTTAACCACTAGCATATTATTATTTTTACTTATACTTTTATTATTTGTTTTATTACATTATAATAGATTTTTGGCAATAATACTAATAATTTAAAATAATATAATAAAATAAAAATAATAATAATAATAATAATAATAGTATAGATATATTCAAATGTTATCAAAAAATTTTCTTTATTTTCATTTTTTCACATTTTGTTTGTTTAAAACAATTTGGGAATATTTATTTTTACCCCAATAATTGCCGAATTTACCAAAAAAAATTTTTAAAAAAGTCATTTTTTTAGTTTACTCTCAAAAGGGTATATTTTGTAGATTTTTTCCGCTTTTTCGATTTTGGGAATGTTTTTTTAACCTTTTTATTTATATATGGACACAACTGTTATTTTCCTCATCATTTTCATCATTATCATCATATTATGTTTTACTCATTTCATCATTATCATCATTTCTCAATATAATCTTATTGGAATTTTTACATATTATTGAAATTTTTACATTTTTATTGCAATTATTGGAGTTTTTTAAAAATTTTTTTATTAATACTAATAACCACAACAATAAGTAGTAATAACAATAATAATAACAATAATAACGATTTTTTAATAATTATTATATAATCTTAATTTGTATGTTATTTCTGTAATTATTACGTTATAATAATATTTTGCAATTTTATTACCAGTACAAATAATAAAAGATAATAATAACAATAATAATACTAAAACAATATTATAACATAGCATTATTTATTATTATACCCTATACTTATTATGATATGTTATTATTACGTTATAATAGATTTTTTAGCAATAATACTAATAATGAAAGATAATAGTAATAATAATAATAATAATATATGATAATAATAAAAATAATAATCATAATAATAATAAAAATAATAATTAATAAGAATAATAATAATAATATTCAAATGTTATCAGAATCTCTTTATTCTCACTTTATCATCTAATTTGTTATGATTACATACCAATCTGGTAATTTTATCATTATTACCCTATAATTGCGACAAAGTCACCAAAGAAATCCGAAAAAAACTTCATTTTGGAGTATACTATAAAAGGCTATATGTTCGCTAGATTTCCGCTTTTTCGAACTGTTAGGAATGTTATCTTATACCTTTTTTATATTATATGGACACAATTCTGTAGTATCATCATCATTATCATGTTATCACATATTATCGTTATCATCATCATACATCATCATCATCATTATCATCATTATTCATCATCATTACTCATCATTAGTTGTAATTATTATCACATTATTGCAATGTTATCCTTTATTATTGCGAAATTATTGGAGTTATAGTATCTATTTTTGCATTAATACTAATAACCACAACAAAACGATAGTAATAACACTAATAATAACAATAATAAACGATTTTATAATAATTATTTATATATTATCTTAAAATTAGTATCGTATTACTGTAATTATTACTGTTATAATAATATTTTTGCAATTAAATACCAGTACAAATAATAATATGATAATAATTAAAAATATAATACTAATACCATTATTATACACCACTAGCATTAATTATTAATTATATTATACTTATTATGTTGTTGTTATTATTACAGTTGTAATGAATTTTTTGGCCATAATACTTAATAATTAAGATCATAGTAATAATAAAAAACAATCAATAATGATTAATAATATTAATAATAATAATCATCTTAATAATAATAATAATAATAATAATAATAATATTAATAATATTCCAAAAAAAAAAAAAAAAAAATTTTGGGGGTTTTTTTATCAAATTTGTCTTTATTTTCAATTTGTCATTCATTATGTATTGATTAATACAAATATGGTAAGTATTATCATTATTACCCAATAATTGCCGAAAGCACCAAAGAAATCGAAAAAAACGTCATTTGGAGTTCCTCTCAAAAAGTTATATTTGCTAGATTTTGCCGCTTTATCGACCTTTGGGAATGTTTTCTTAACCTTTTATATTATATAGGACACAATCAGGTTAATATCATATTATCATGGATATCATCATTATTACTTTCTCAGTCATCGTATCTCTTATCATATTATCATATCAATTATCATTAATTATTTGCAATTTACATCATTATTGCAATGTTATCATTATATGGCAATTATTGGAGTTATAGTATACATTTTTCCAATAATACTAATACCACAACAATAATGATAGTAATAACAATAATAATAACAATAATAACGATTTTATAATAATATTTATATCATTATCGAATTAGTATCGTTATACTGTAATTATTACTTTTATAATATTATTTTTTGCAATTTACTACCAGTAAAATAATAATAATGATAATATAACAATAAGAATATAATAACAATATCATAACAATAGCATTATTAGGATTCATACTTATACATATTATTATGTTTTTTGATTATACAGTTATAGATAGATTTTTTGGCAATAATGCTAATAATCAGATTAATAGTAATAATAATAATAGGTGTAGTAATATAATAATAATTAATAAAATACTAAAAATAATAAAAATTAATAATACAAATAATAATAATATTAATAATATTAAAATGTTATCAAATTATTTATTCTAACTTTTATCATCATTAGGTTCTACTTAAACAATTTGTAATGATTATCAATAATACCCTAATAATTCCGAAATCCCCAAGAAATCGAAAAAAAACGTCATTTCGAGTATACTTCAAAAGCCTATATTTCACTAGATTTGCCGCTTCTTAGACTTTTGGGAATGTTTTCTTATGCACTTCTTATATTATATATGGAACAATTCTGTTATATCATCATCTTATCATGATTACATCATTTTACGTTAATCATCACATTATCATCATTATCTCTTATCATCAACATTCTCATCATTATGCAATGGTTATCAATTATTGCAATTTTGGAGTTATTAGTATATATTTTTGCAATAATACTAATAAACACAAACAATAATGATAGAATAACCAAAAATAATCACAAATATAACGATTTTATATAAATTATTTATATATTATCTTAATTAGTATCGTTATTACTGTAATTATTAATTTTATGCTCATTATTTTTGCAATTTATCCTACCAGTACAAATAATCATAGATGATAATAATGACAAATAATAATACTAATAACAAAATTATAATTCCATAGCGTTATTATTATTATACTTTACTTCTTATTATTATTGTATTATACAGTTATAATAGAATTTTTGGCAATAATACTAATAATTAAGGATTATAGTAATATAATAATTAATAATAACAATAATAATAATAATAATAATAATAATAATAATCATAATAATCATCATCCTATCATTCATAATAATAATAATTTTAATAATATTGAAATGTTATCAAAATGTCGTTATCTACTTTTATCATCATTATTGTTATGATTAATAAATTTGGTAATATTATCTATTATACCCTAATAATTCGTCGAAAAAAGCACCAAAGAAATCGAAAAAACGGTCATTTTCGAGTACCACTCTCTAAGGCTATTATATCGCTAGATTTGCCGCTTTTTCGGAATTTTGGAATGTTTTTCTTAGACCTTTCTATATTATATATGGGACACAATTCCTGTTATTATCATCATCATTATTCATGTTATCATCATTATTATCGTATCATCATAATTAATCATCACCATTATCATCATTATTGCAATTTATTATCATCATTATGCAATTGTTATCATTATTATTGCAATTATTGGAGTTATAGTATATTATTTTTGCATCATACTAATAACAACAACAATAATGATAGGAATAACAATATAATAACAATAATAACGATTTTATAATAATTGATTTATATCTAATCTTAATTAGTATCGTTATACTGTAATATTACTGTATAATAATTATTTTTGCACACTATAACTACCAGTACCAAATAATAATAATGATAATAATAACAATAAACTACTAATAAGCCAATCAATAAAACCACTACCCATTATATTATTCTACCTATACTTCTGAATAGCAAACACTCTTCTCGTTGCTGCTACACTGGAAGGAAAAACCACAATACAAAAACTAGATTTATTGAAAATAGAGACGACAGTTCGAAATCCACCTGATTCCATCTTCGGTCTGAAGAGGAAGGGAGAGGAGGGGGTATAAAGAGAGAGAGGAGAGCAAACGCTGGGAAACACGGGGCGGGTGAGGGACAGACGACGGAGCAGAGCGAAGGTCACATTCAGGTCGGAGGATCGGCGGATATGCGCGGGTGGCCGGCGTACGGTAGAAGGCGGAGGAACGGAAGCAAGGAGGCTGTCAGCAGGAGAAAAAAGCCGATGTTCGAAGTTAGGAAATTAAGGCAGCAGCTTATAAAGGAAGACTCCACCAGTCTGAGGGAGTAGAGCATATCGGCGGAAGGAAAACACAATCCGCGCTGCTGACAGTCCATCTGATGGCCAGTGTCCCACTGATGGCAAAAAAAGAGGGCGTTATTGTTGTGGCCACTGGATATAGGTACTTTGTTGAGACAGACGCTGGTAAGACTGGCGCCTGGTTCGCCCCCAGTACGCTTGTAACAGGTAGGCACAAGACAGCAATGGAGTGCCCATTCGCGGAGGAAGGAGGGCTAGTATGGACCAGGTGCGCGGAGATGTGTTCACCTGGCGAAGATCAGCGCAGTGAGAGGTGAATGAGGGCGACGGAGAGAGTAAATTTCCTCAGTTGGATGGGCAGGCGAGGACGGGCAAATGAGGAGTCAATTTAGGAGGAGAGTCGTGATAGAAGGTACGCCGCGCCCTGGATAAAACGCGGCATCGAGAAACATGGCGGGTTAGCCAGTCCAATTTTGGGAGAAAGAGCGACGAAGGAAGGACGATCTCTCCATCCAGGTACTGTGGGTCACAGATGCGAAGGGGGCGCGAAGGACAGCGAGGTGGCAAAAACCTTCTTCACATGGATGCGGTGGTATGAAAGAAGTGTATGTACATACCACTATGCATGGGTTTCCGTATTATGGCGAAGGAGAAGTGGTCAGCAGAGCCGATGGACTAAGATGTCAAGAAAGGGAGCTGTCTGTCAACCTCAAATTCCCCTTGAAACGGATGGAAAGGAGAGATGAGAGTTCAGCTGCATCAGGAACCCGGAAACAGAGCAGGGTCCGAGACCAGATAGCAAAAGCCGTCGACGACAGTGTGACCGACGTAGACCAGATCGACGGCGAATGGATGATGGAAGGAGAAGTCAGACTCGAAGAATTCCGTCTGAAACAGGTTTGCCAGGACGGAGAAGGGGAGAGACCCATGGCAACACCGACGTCTGAGAGTAAAAACGACCTCCGAAAGAAAAGGAATAGAATCCACACACAGGGAAGAATCAGCTGGAGGAAAGGCGTCGGTGGGCAGCGGAGACGAGGATCCTCTGCGGGGAGTATCCTCTGGAGGAAAGCCAGGGACATCATCAAGCGGGGACCTTGGTGAACAGGGAGGCAAACGTCACAAGCTATATGGTCACGGTGGAAGCTCCGCGAACGCCGGGAGATGAAGTCCGAGAGTGGCGCGGTGAGCAGGAGAGAAGTGCAAGAAGGGGAGTGAGACACTTGCCAGCCAGGCAGCAACAGGGTGCGCACAGATCCCCGGGAGGAGATGATGGGGAGCAGAGGAACGCCGGCTTATGGGTTTTAGGAAGCATAGACATGAGGAGTCGAGGTTGATGACCTTGAACCTTGGTATAAGATTCGCCTCCGAAAAACAGGTGCTATCTCTTTCAGGCGACGGTGGAAGTAGCCGCAATGCATCACGGGGGTCACTAGTCAAGGGACGCATAAAGGGAGGCGTCATCCAACAGGTCCTTGTGGCCGTCTGCAGGTAAGAGACGATCGAGGACCACCACCGAGTGGCCTTCGTCAGAGGCAGAAGGTGACCGTCCTCCCTGCGAGGCTTGAAGGGGCCTCACGTAACTCCTAGGAATGGAAAGGGTAGGATGAGAGTGATTCGAGGGCCGGGCTGAAAGCACACGAAGGAGAGAGACATCAGGGCAAAGAGTTCCTGTGAGAAGAGATGAAAACGGTCAAAGGAGGAAAATAATGCGATGGAGGTAAGGGGCTGAGGCGGAGAGCAAAGGAAAGACCAACCCAAGGAGTTGTTGAAGCTGGTGGGGGTCAAGGACCGGAGCTAAGTGGTAACAGCGTCGGTGAGTGGAGAAGCGCGCGACAAGGACTGCGGGAGGTCAGGTGGAAAGTTTCTGGGAGACGAGAGCGACCATGTTGGTGAGAGGGGACCAGAAAGAACTAATAATAACGATTAATAACAATAATCACGATTTATAATTATTATTTATAAATAATATCTTAATTACTATTCGTATTACTGTAATTATTACCTGTCTATAATAATTTATTTTGCAATTATACTACAGTACAAATAATAATAAGATAATAATAACAATGATAATACAATCAACAATATTATAACCACTAGCATATTATTAATTAGACTATCTTATAATTATACTTATTTATAATTATTGTTATTATTACAGTTATAATAGATTTTTTGGCAATAATACTAATAATTATAGATAATAGAATAATAATAACTAATAATAATAATAATACTAATAATAATAATAATAATAATATTAGATAATAAATACTTCAAATGTAAGCAAAATCTTTTTTATCTCACTTTTATCATCATTAGTGTTATGATTAATACAATTCTGGTAATTATTATCATTATTACCCTAATAATTGCCGGAAATCACCAAAGAATCACGAAAAACCCCCTTGGAGTATTAACTCTCAGACAGCTATATTTCGCAGATTTTGCGCTTTTTTCGACTTTGGGAATGTAGCATATCATTTATATTATACTTATTATATTCTGTTATTATACAGTATAAATATACTTTTGCAATAATATAATAATAGTTATCATAGTAGCAATAAGAATAATCAATAATAATAAAATAATATAATAATAATAATCATAATAATAATAATAATGATAATAATAATAATGCCTATATTAATTATATTCAAATGTTACAAAATTCTCTTTATTCTCACTTTTATCATCATTATGGATGATTTAATTACAATTTGGTAATTATTATCTTATTACCCTAATAAGCCGAAATCACCAAAGAAATCGAAAAAAATAAAAATGGTCATTTTGAATATACTCTGAAAAGGCTATATTCATTATTATCGTTATCATCCTCATTACATCATCATAATCATCATTATCAGCATATGCAATCATTATCATCTTTAGTACAATTTGTTATCATTTTATTGAAATCTATTGAGTTTATAGTACTATATTTTTGCAATATACTATAACCACAACAATAATGATGCAATAAACATAAAAATAACAATGATAAACGCTTGTCCTAAAATATTCTATCATTATCTTTAATTAGTATCGTTATTACTGTAATTATTACTTTAATAGATAATTATTGTATTGCAATTATACTCCCAGTACAAATAAGAGTAATGAATAATAATAACAAAGATAATATTAATAACAAATTATAACCACTAGCATATTTAATTACTTATACTGATTATTCTTATTGGTTATTATTTACAGTTATATAGATTTTTGGTAATAATACTAATAATTAAGAGAATAGTTAATAATAAGAATAAATAAGCTAATAATAATAATCATAATGGTAATAATAATAATTATAATATTAATAATAATCTAAAAGGCTATCAAAATCTCTTGATTCTCTCTTTTCATCATTATTATTCTGATTAATACAATTTTGGTATTATAATCTTTATTACACTAATAATTGCCGAATCACCAAGGAAATCGAAAAAACGCCATTTTAGTATACCTCAAAAAGGCTATATTTCGCTAAATCTTTGCGATTTTTCGGACTTTTGGGAATTTTTTCCTTATACCTTTTATATATATAAGGGACACAATTCCTGTTATTATCATCATATTATTCATGATTATCATCATTATTATCGTTATCATCATCATTAGCAATATTTCATAATTACCATCATCATTATCATCACTATTGCAATTATTAAATTCATTATTGCAATTGTATCATATTATTGCAATTATGGGAGTATCAGTATATGATTTTGCAATAAATACTATAACCACAACACTACTGATAGTAGAACAATAATTAATAACAATAATACGCATTTATAATAATTACTTATATCATTATCTTAATTAGAATCGTTATTACCATAATATTTACTGGTTATAATAATATTTTTGCAATTATTTATACTACCAGTACAATAATAATAATGATATATATAACAATAAATAATACTAATAACAATATAATAACCACTAGCAGTATTATTAAACTTATACTTATTATTACTATATTGTTATGAGAGCAGTATAATATTTTTTTTGGCAAGAATACTAATAATTAAGATAATGGTAAAATAATAATAATAATTAATAATAATAATAATAATAAAATAATAATAAGTAATAATAAAATCAATAATATCAATAATATTCAAATGTTATCAAAAAATTCTCTTTCTTCCTTTTGTATATCATATGTTATGATTAATACAATTCTCGGTATTATTATAATATTACATTTAATAATTGCCAGAGAAATCAGCAAATAATCGAGAAAAGAAATCAATTGGAGTATACTCTCATAAGGCAATATTTCGCTCGATGTTTGACGCTTTTTCAGACTTTTGGGAATGTTTTTTAATATACCTTTTCTTATATTATATATGGACACAATCCTGTTATTATCCATCATTATCATGTTTTTCTTCATTATTATCGTTATCACATCATTACATCATTTTCATCATCATCATCATTTTCATCATTATTGCAAAATTTCAAAAATTTTGCAATTTTTATCATTTTTTCAAATTTTTGGTGTTTTTGTATATATTTTTTTTATTATACTAAAATTTCCCAGCAAAAATGTAGTAATAACAAAAATAAAAAAATAAAAAAGATTTTTTTAATAAATTTTTTTAAAAAATTATCTTAATTTGTATCTTTTTCTGTAAATTTTTACTGTTATAATAATTATTTTTTCAATTATACAACGGGACAAAAAAATAATAATGATAATAATAAAAATAAAAATACAATAACAATTTAAAACCACTACATTATTATTATTAAATTATACTTATTATTTTTATTGGTTTTTATTACAGTTATAATAATTTTTTTGGGAATTATAAAATTTAAGATAATAAAATAATAATAAAATAATAAAATAATATAATAATAATAATAAAATAATAAAATATTAATAATATTTAAAATTTTTCAAAAATTTTTATTCTCACTTTTATCATCATTTTGTTATGATTTAAAACAATCTGGTAATTATTATCATTTTTACCCTAATAATTTCCAAATCACCAAAAAATCGAAAAAACGTCATTTGGGGTAAACTCTCAGAAGGCTATATTTCGCTAAATTTACCGTTTTTCGACTTATGGGAAAGTTTTTCTTTTCCCCATTTTTTTTTATATGGGCACAATTTCCTTTTTATCATCATCTTACATGTTTCTCATTATTTGTTTTCATCATCATTATTCATTATCATCATTATCATATCTATAATCATTATTGCAATTTTTACATATTATTGCAAATTTTTATCATTATTATTGCAATTAGGGGTTTAAAATTTTTTTTTTGCAAAAATACTAATAAACACAAAAATAATGATTGTAATAACAATAAAAATAACAAAAATACGATTTTTTTAAAAATTTTTATTATACTTAATTAGTTTGTTTTAATGTAATTTTTATGTTATAAAAATTATTTTTTCAATTATCTACAACTTTAAATAATAAATATAAAAATAACAAAATAATACTAATAACAATATTTTAACCACGCATTATATTATTATACATTCTTAATTATTATTGTTTTATTACAGTTATAATATTTTTTGGCAAAAATACTAAAATTAAGATAAAAAGTAATAATAATAATAATAAAAATAAAAAATAAAATTAATGATAACATAATAAAAATAATAAAATAAATAATAAAAATAATAATAAAAATAATAATATTTAAAGTTTTCAAAAATTCTCTTTTTCTCACTTTTATCATCATTTTTGTTTTGATTTAAAACAATTTTGGTAATTATTATCAAAATTACCAATAAAATTTCCCAAATCACCAAGAAATCGAAAAAAAAAAAACATTTTGGGGGGGGAAAACTTCAAAAGGATATATTTCGCATATTGGGCCCCTTTTCGACTTCCGGAATGTCTTTCTTATACCTTTTTATATTATTATGGACAAAATTACTGTTATTATCATCCTCTTATCTGTTTCTCATTTTTATGTTATCTCATTATTACATGTTATCATCTCATTTAACATTATGAATTTTCATCATTATTTTAATTGTTATCATTATTATTGCAATTATTTGGGGTTAAGTATATATTTTTTTCAATAAACTAATAACCCCAACATAAAGATTTAATAAAAATAAAAATCAATAATAAAGATTTTTAATAATTATTTATTCATTTTCTTAATCATACGTTACTACTGTAAAATTTTGTTTAAAATTATTTTTTCAATTAACACCAGTAAAATAAAAAAAGATAATAATAACAATAATAATACTAATAACAAAATTTAAAAGGCATTATTATTATTAACCCATGCTTATTATTGATTGTTTTATTCGTTTAATGATTTTTGGGAAATACTAAAAACAAGATAAATAAAAATTAAAATAAAAATTTAAAAATAAAAAAATAAAATAATAATAATAATATAAAAATAAAAATAAAAATAATAATAAAATAATATTTAAAAGTTATCAAAATTCCCCTTTATTCTCACTTTTATCATCATTATTGTTTTATTAAAAACAATTCTGGAAATTTTTATCATTATTACCCCAAAATTCCGAAATAACCAAAGAAATTAAAAAAAATCATTTTTGGGTACCTCTCAAAAAACTATTTTCGCTTGATTTTGCCGCTTTTTCACTTTTTGGGAATGTTTTTTAACCTTTTCATATTATTATGGACACAATTCCCGTTATTTTCATCATCATATCTGATTATCATCATTTTTACGTTATCATCATCTTCTCATTCCCCTCATCATTATCTCTTATTGCAATTTTTACATCATTATTGCAAATTTTTATCATTTTTTGCCATTTTAGATTTTATATATATTTTTGAAAAAACTTAAACCCAAAAAATAATGATAGTAATAACAAAATAATAAAAAGAATAACGATTTTATATAATTATTTTATCTTTTATCTTAATTTGTATCGTTATTACTGTAATTTTATGTTATAAAAATTTTTTTTGCAATTATACTACCATAAAAAAATAATAAAGATAATAAAACAATAAAAATACTAATAGCAAATTTAACCACTAATTTATTTTATTATTAATTTTTACTTATTATTATTATTGTTATTATTACAGTTAAAAAAGATTTTTTTTTGGCAATAATATAAAAATTCGATAATATAATAATAAAAAATAAATAAATAATAATTAAAAATAAAATAAAAATTTAAAATATTCAAATGTTTCAAATTCTCTTTTTTCCCTATTATCTCATTTTTTTTATGATTAAACAATTTCTGGAATTTTTTATCATTATTACCATAATTCCGAAATACCAAAAAAATCGAAAACTCAGTTTTGGGGTATATCTCAAAAGGCTATATTTTGCTAATTTTGCCGCTTTTTTTGACTTTTGGAATTTTTTTTTATATCCTTTTTTATTTATTAAAGGCACAATTCCTATTTTATCATCTCATTTTCTGATTATACATTTTTTATCGTTATCATCATCATTTATCATCATTATCATCATTTCACATCATTTTTGCTTATTCTTCATTATTGCAAATTTTTATCATTATTTTTTGCAATTTTTGGGGGTATATATATATTTTTGCAATAAACTAATAACCAACAATAATGTGTAAAAAAACAATAAAAATAAAAAAATAATGGTTTTATAAAAATTATTTATATCTTATCTTTTTTAGTATGTTATTATGTAAATTTTTACTGTTTAAAAAATTTTTTTGCAAATTTTACACCAGTACAAATAATAAAGGATAATAAAACAAAAAAATACTAAAAACAATTTTTAACCCTGCAATTATTTTAACCTTCTTATTTTTTTTTATTGTTATTATTACAGTTATAATAATTTTTTGGCAATAATACTAATAATTTTGATAATGTAATAAAAAAATAATAAAAATAAATAAAAAAATAAAATAATAATAATAATAATAATAATAATATAATAAAAATATTCAAAAGTTTTCAAAAAATTTTCTTTATTCTCCTTTTTCATCATTATTTTTTATGATTTTTACAATTCTGGTAATATTTCATTATTACCCTAAAAATTTCCCGAAACACCCAAAAAAATCGAAAAACGCAATTTGGAGTATACTCTAAAAAAAACTATTTTCGCTAATTTTGGGCCGCTTTTTTTGACTTTTGGGGAAAGTTTTTCTTATTCCTTTTTTTTAATTTTATATAAACACAAATTCCCCTTTTGATCATCATCATTATCATGATTAACATCATTATTATCGTTATAATCATCTTACCTCTTATCACATCATTATCATCATTATTGCCTTATATCATCATTATTTCAATTTTTATCATTATTTTTGCAATTTTGGAGTTATAGTATCATTTTTGAAAAATATCAAAAACCCCAACTAATGATATAATAAAAATAATAATAACAATAATAACATTTTATATAATTATTTATATCTTATTTTTTTAGTACGTTATTTCTGTTTATTACTGCTAAATAATTTTTTTTTGCAAATTTTACACCGTCAAATAAAAATAATGATAATAATAACAAAAATAAACTAATAACAAATTATAACCCCTAGCTTATTTTTATTATTTTTATTTACTTATTATTATTATTGTTATTAACAGTAATAATAATTTTTTTTGGGAATATACTAATAAATTTAAATAATAGACTGTTGTAGTATAATAATAAAATAAAATAATAATAAAAAATAATAATAATAAAAATATAATAATAATAATAATAGTAATTTTAATAATAATAAAAATAATAATAAAATTGAAAAGTTTTCAAAAATTCTCTTTTTTTCACTTTTTTTAAACATTTTAAATT
>NW_023664808.1:0-13460 GCF_015228065.2 Penaeus monodon
TATAATAATATAATAATAATAATATATAAAATAATAAGAACATAATACGATTTTATGAATTATTTTATTATCGTTATCATGTAATTATCACAGATATAATACTTTTTTGCAATTATGCTAATAATAAAGGTAATAATAATGATATACTAATACTAATAATACTAATACTAATAATAATAACAGTATATAATGACTGTTATTATCAATATTATCATTATTATCATTATTATTGTTATTATTACAGTGATAAGACATTTTTTGTAATAATACTACTAATAAAAGTAATAACAATAATAATAACAATAACAATAATGATAATAATAATAACAATAACAATAACAATAACTAATGATAATAATAGTAAATAATAATAATAATAATGTAATAATAATAACAATGATAATAATAATAATAATAATAATAATAATAATATAATAATAATAATAATAAATAATAATAATAATAATAATAAATAATATGATAATAATAATGATAATAATATAATAATTTTATAAAAAATTCCATTATTCTCATTTTTATCATCATTATTGTCATGATTAATACAATTCTGATAATTATTTTCATTATTACTCTAATAATTGCCAAAATGGTTTGTAATCTCAAAAGGCTAACAATGAAATATAATGAAAATTTTGATAAGATTTAATAATTTTTGCCGCTTTTTCGACTTTTGGGATTTTTTATTTCCTTTTTTATTATAAATGGAAGCGATTACTGTTATTACCATCATTATTATCATCATTATTATCATCTTTATCATCATTACTGCAATGATTATCATCATTATCATTATCATTACTGTTTCGATCATTGCAGTTATAATAATATTTTTTTACAATCATACTAATAACAGCAAACACAACAATAATAATAACAATAATAACGATTTTATAATGATTATTTATATCATTCTTTTTATTATTATGTTATTATTGTAATTATCAGTTATAATATTCTATTTTGCAATTTTATAAGCAATAAAAGTAATAATAATGATAATATAACGATAATAATAATAATAATAATATCATAATGACCATTATTATTGTTTTATTATCATCATTATTGTTATTATTACAGTTATAATTTTTTGTAATGATACTAATAATAATAATATTAATAATAATAATAATGACAATATAAATAATTATTATTATCATTATTGTTATCATCATTATTATCGTTATATTTATTTATTTATTTATTATTATTTTTTTATTATTATTATTACTTTTATTATTATTATTATTATTATTATTATTATCATTATTATTTATTTATTATTATTATTTTATTATTATTATTAATATTTTTATTATTATTATTAGCATTATCATTATTATTATTATTATAATCATAGAAATTACAAAAACCATAACAGCAATAATAATGATGATGATAATAAATAATAAATATGATAATACAAATATAATAATAATAATAATAATAATAATAATAATAATAATAATAATATAATAATAATAAAATAAATAATAATAATAATAGTAATAATATAATAATAATAATAATAATAACAATAAAAATAATAATAGAAGAAAAAAAGAAGATGAATGATGATTATAATTACAAAAATCCAATTTTCAATTCCTGTCAAAATTATCAACATTTTCACTATTATTGGTGGATATTACATTTATAATATTTGTTTCCAGTTATACTAATACTAACAACAATACTACTACCTATATAACAATAATAACATTAATAACGATATTATAACAATTATTATTATCATTATTTTCGTTATTATTGTAATTATTACACTTTTGATAAAACAGTTATAATAACAGTAAAAATAACATAATAACTGTATTATAATAATTTATTATCATTATTTTCAATATTACATATTATTGTAATTATTACATTTATAATGTTGTTTTTTTGCAATTATACTAATAATAACAATAATGATAGTAGCAGTAGTAGTAGTAGTAATAATAATAATAATAATAATAATAATAACAATAATAATAAAATAATAATAATAATAATAACAATAACCATAACAATAATAACGCATCATAATACTTGTTATTACCATTATTTTCATTTTTACTTCTATCATTTTTCTGCAATCATTCTAATGATAAGCATGATTATTATTATCATTATAGTATGGCATAAATGATAACAATGTTAACGACATTTTAATAATTATTATGATTATGTTCATCACTATCGTTCTTAATGCACTTATTACAGTTATAATACTAAAAATCATAATAATAATAAATATAATAACAATAATAGCTACTTTATAATATTGTTATATAATTATTTTCATTATTACTTTTATTTTTATAATTATCACATGTAATAATAATAATAATAATAATAATAATAATAATATAATAATAATAATAATAATAACAATAATAATGATAATAATAATAATAATAATAATATTAATAATAATCATCACCACCCCCACCATCATCTTCATCATCATTATCATCACATCATCATAATCAAAATGTAATTTAATAATAAAAATTTGTTTGATAAAAATAAAAAGGGTAATAACAATTTAATAATAAAAAATTTTTGTTAATATTATTATTATTTTATTATTATTAAAAATTTCCCCCTTATTTTTTATTGATATGTTGGTATTTTTTATCATTAATTGTCATTATTAAAAAATTTTAAAAAATTTTTTTATTATCTTTTAATTATCTTGTTATTATTATTATTATTATTTTTAATTTTTTATTATTATTTTTAAATTATTATTATCATCATCATCATCATCTCCATCAGCACATCATCATCTTTTTCTTTAAAATTGTAATTTTTCATCAAAATTTTTTATTTTTAATTATGTTTTAAAAATTAAAAAATTTTTTTTTTGGGAAAATTATACCCCTGGCAGAAATAATAGAAATAACAGAAAAACAAAAACAATAATCAAATAATAAGAAAAAAGGGGAAGAAAAAATAATAAAAATAAATAATAGTAAATCGATTTTGTTCTTTATTATTATAATTTTTTTCCCTTTTTTTTTTGAAATTATTATTACCCCTTTGGGGCAATTAAAACAAATAATAAAAAAACAATACTACTACAAAAAATCCCAATGATAATAACAATGATTTTAAATAATATTTTTTTATTATAATCATTTCTAATTTTAAATCGTTATTAATGTCATTACAGTTATATTTTTTTTTCCGAAAATTTATACTAACAAAAAAAAACCCTATAAAAATTTGAAAAATAACAATGTTTTAACCCAAAAATTTAACCTTATTATAAAAATTATTAATCCCAAATTATTTTCAAAATTTTAGTCATTATTATGGTTTTTTATTACGTTTCCCCCTTTTTTTTGCAATTTTTCTTTTACACAAATGTATCGCTATTATGGGTTATTTTGTAATTTACAGGAAAAATATTTTTTGGGGAAATTATACTAATGATAAATTTGATAATAATAAAAAGAAATAATAAAAATAATGTAACAATAAAAAACTTTAAATTTATAAATTATTTTTTTATTGTAATTTAATTTCGTTTTTTATCTTATTATTGTAAATACCCTATATATTTTATTTTTAAAATTTTATATATTCTTTATTATTTAATATTTTATTTTTATATATTTTTAAACGGGCCCGGGCCGGGTTTCTCCTCTGCCACAAACACGGCTTTTCGCAGCGGCGTGCTAATACACGGGGCCCGGGGAACACTGAACAGTTTAAAGAGGCACCGAGCACCACAGCTTTTCCCCAGAACACCAGGGAGGGAAACGTCAGCTGGAAAGGCATGGCACGAAATAAACACCCCAACTTACGGTCCCCCCTTTTTATTCCCTAATTTTATTTACCCTTTTACCCCCTTTTCTTAGCACAATACAGGGGGAAACCACCCATGCCCCCTTTGCACAAACGCTTTAAAAACGGGGGGAAACCCCCAAAAGTCTTCAGGTCCAAGGGCCACCGAGGTCTTCCAGGAGGCAGGGGGGCCCCAACCCGGGCGTCTCCCCCGGGCTTGTTCCTCTGCCCCTTTCCCCCTCTCCCGCTACCCTGCGTCTTTTTTGCCCAGGTCCCTTCATTTTTAACCCACATGTTTCGCAAAAGAACAAGCCCACTGGGCTTAGCACTATCCCCCCCTATAAAGCGGGAACCCCCTTTTTGCTGACAAAACCCAAAACCCTGAAAAAAAACTACAAAAATTTAAAAAAAATTAGTCCCCCGGAAAAAAAAAAAATTTTCCTTTAAAAACAAAAGTGACCGAATTAAAAATTTCCTTTCTAAAAAAACCACAAAAACTTTAAACCCAAAGGCGGCTTTCTTCGCTCTCGCCTGGGGCCCGGTCGGGAAAGGGGGCGTGGGCGGCGGTAGTTTGGGCAGGGGGTCCCCAAAAGGGGTATCTCCTCCCCCAAAGGGCCCTGGCTAAAGGGGCACCAGTGACGTCTTTTTCCCTCGCCCCCCAACCGCCCCAATTTCTCTTTCCTCTTTTTTTCTCGCCCCCAATCGTCTGCCACGTCCCCCATCGCCGCTACGGGGGCTAAGCCTCTTTTTTTTCACCATGGCCCCAGGAGTAGTTTCCCTTTGGCCCTTTAAAAAGGGCCCACGGCCGTCCCGCCAAGCCCTCGAAAAGTTGGGCAAGGGCCCCCCCAACCAACCAACCCCTCGCTCCCCACCCCTTTTGGGACCTCCCCACTTCCCCTCACAAGTGCCCAGTTTTTGCACCAGCGGGAAAAACCTTTCAGACCTTATTGGAAAAAGTTAGCTACCAACACTGAACTAACCCCTCCCCGGGTCCAACAAGGGCCTCCCCCCAAACCGCAGACCCCCATCACCCGCTGCGGGTTTTTAAAAGGGGCCTCCACGGGCCCTCTACCCCTCCCCGCTTTTCCCCTCTTGACAGTCAAAAACCGAATTTTCTAGACTCTTCCTGGGGGCCCGGGGGTTTGCAGTCTTTTCAGAACCTTTAACTTCCTGCCACCCAACCTCGGGAAGAAATGGGCCCACATCCCCACCTTTGAACCCTTTCACCGGGTTTTCCGCCCAAAAGGCCCGACACACGCCCTTACTTTTGCTTTCAGGTAGCCCAAAGGCCCAGCAAGCATTTGCCGCCCAGATGGGGCCCCATACCCCGGGAAACCCGCGGGGCCCCCATGCGGGCCCACGCCAATAGGAGCCCCCCACGGCCCCTTGAGCGGCACACAATCCCCCGTGACACCACACAGCCCTCTGTGGTGCGTTAATTCGCATAGTGGCCAACATATGGGCCGACTGGGGCCCCTTTCTCAGCCCCAGTGCCCCACTGTCAGGCGGCAGGGCTTCCCATCTACTGAGCCCCCCACCGGGCTCATGCTGGTTGGGCGGCAGCTTACCCAATTTGGGGGCCCCGGGAACCGAGGACGGCTGGGTTTGGGCCCCCTTCTCCAGCCTGTCCGGGGTTTTCCCCTCCTGTACCACTTCCTTGGGCCTTTAAAGGACATGCACTCAGATGGGGACCATACCTGCCAAATTTCCCAAAAAGCACTGCGGGAAAGGGCATCAAATCCTTCTGGTTAAAAGGGAGGGTGTTCTCCTCTCCCTCCACACCGACAAAGCCCTGGGCCCTACCCTCTCTGCCCCCCCCAACACAACCCCTTGGGAAAAATGCTCGGGCTCACCTCCTCAATGCAAACCTCTCCACTTTACCCTTTCCGGGCCCCCGAGGTCTTTCCCGGGGAGGGACCCTTGGCCCTACCCACTGGTTGCCTTCGGGAAGGCCCCAAACCCCCAAGGGGCCCCTCCCCAGCGCCCCCTGAAATCCTCAGGGTGTGCCTGCTTGCGTAGTTTTTGCGGGCTGCTTTTCCTGCAAAGCGTCAAAAAGAAACGCGGGCCCAGGCCCCACAATCATCTTTTTCCGCGGCCGAAAGGGTACGACCCCCCCCCCAGGGGCCTCCAAAACCCTTTGCCCCGGGGGGGGGACAGTGCTCCCCCACCTCACGGGTCCGCTTTTTTTCAAGCGGGCCCGATATAACCTCGGCCTGGCCCGGGGTTTGCCCGAAACGGCTTTCCCAGAGCCCCGGGCCACGCTGGGGTAAAGGATGTTGGGGTGGGCCCGGGAGATGCCCCAACACTTCCACCGCGGGGGCCCCCTTTGCGCTGACCAGCTGCAGGGCCTTCTCTTCCTGGGTTCCCGCCCCCGGGCAATGCCATATTTCAAATTGGGCGACAAAATTTCCCCCAGGGGGCCCCCTTCCCGTTTCTCAGCTTGGGTTTCCGCCTCACAGAATTTTCTGGGGACCGGGGGGGCTGCGGGGGAGAACACGTGCCGTGAAATAACCCCACCTTTGGGGGGAGGAAGGGGGGGGAGGGGGAAAAGGGAACCAGGGGGGGTTGACCGGGTCCGAGTTTTTTCCCCCACCTATACCCAAGGGAGTGGTTTTTGATGGGGCCCCACCCTTTTGCAGCGACCACCCGGCTCCCAAAACGATGCTGCGAGGCCCAGGGTTTTTCCCCCAAAGGAAACCCCAGGCAGACCCCAGTTTAAAACTAAAAACTCTGGGATCCCGTTTTCCAAAAACCCCGTTTTTCCTTCCTGCTTTTCAAAAGTTCTTTCCCGTCTTTACCGCCTTTCCGCCCTTTACTTCCTCCCCTGGCCTGAACCTTGCCCTTCAAAAGTCTGCACCCCCCCCCCATCATTTCACTCTTCCCTGCTTTTTGCAGGCCCCTTTTCGGGGTACTGTGATTTCCCCTCTTCCCCAGATGCAAAAATTGGTCTGTAGCACCTCAAAAAAGTTTTGGGAGAACCCGTTTCCCCCCCTTCCTTTCCTGTGCCCGCCCCTTCTGCCCTTTTTGTGCCATTTCCTCCCTCATACCGGCCCCCGGCAGTGTCAGTCCCTCTGGGTCGGCTTCACCTCACCCCGTGCCTGCCTCAGTCCTAGCCCCCCTCTCCCTCATGGGGTGCCGCCATCTTTTTTACGACATAAAATCGGGGGGCTTCTCACTGATCAAATTCACAAATCCCACTTCCCGACACTATTTTTTTACGCCCGGGCCCCCTCGTCTCTCTCTTCCACCAAAACAAGGCAAAAGGGGCCCCGGCAGAAAGGCTGCTATACCCAGGGTTGTGAAACTGAACCCGCTCCAAAGGCACCAGCCCCAAAAGCGTCCCAAACACCAGGGGGGAAAACTCAGGTTTGGGAAGGGAGGGCCCCGAAAAAAACACCATAAAAGTCTTTCCCTTTTTTTACATAATTATTTTCCCGTACACTTTTCTATAGGGAAAAATACAGGGGGAAAAACCCGCATGTCACATCTCCCCGATACAGCTTAAAAACAAGGGGAAAAAACAAAAATCATATCAGGGCACAAGGCACAAAACGATTTTTACAGGGGCAGCACCCAACCGCGTCTCCCGGCTTGTTCTCCGTCCTCCCCCCACAGCTAGTGCTCCTGTTTTTCCCAGGTCCCTTCCTTTTTTCCCTTTTCGCACAGAGACAAAGAAAACCCCCTGGCGAAACAATATATTAAAATATATATATATATATATATATTAATTATATATATTATAATATAATTAAAGTAAATTTTATATTATTTTATATATATACTATATTTTATATATATATATAATATATTATATATTTTGTAAATTTCACTAATAGTAGAAATAAAAAAATACTCATAATAACAAAAAACGATTTTTCAAAATTTTATTGTGGGGGACCAAAGTGCGACGAGTTTTTTCCCCCCTCCGGGAGAGTCAGGTCCAGGCGGTTTTGGCGAACCGACTCCCGCCAAACACCGCGCAGCTCATCGGACCCGACTCGAGAGTATACTTTTCGGCTGGCCCTATTAAGCCGCCGGTCCAAAAAAACTCCCCTCACTCATCCTAGGGTCTCACCCGAAACTACTTTCCCTCTAAAATAAAGAGTAATTTGACTTCTTTTGCTTTCCCCACCAACCCCCCCTTCATATTTTTTCCAAAATTTGTATTAATTTTTGGAATCATTCCCGTTGTCCCCTTTTTTCATTTATACTAAAAATAACAATAACAATATTAATAAAAAATTTAAAATAACATAATTATAAAAATTATTATAGCCCTTATTTAATAAAAATAATAATAAAAATACAATAATAAAAAAATGACGATATTTAAAAATTCCCTTTCTATCAATTTTTTTTTTACCGTTATCATTGGGAATTATTCCGTTATATGTAAAAGATTTATCTTTAATCTACTAACAAGAATATAATCCCATAATAAATTTTTAATTTGCAATTTTAGCCCATAATAAAAATAATTTAAACCCATTAAATGATCATCTTATTACTGTAATTATTATAGGTATATTTCCTTTTCAATTATACCAATAATAAGGAAAAAAATAACAAAGTAAAAATAATTTTTAAAAAAATAACAAAAGGTTTTAAAAATAATAAAAAATAAAGCAATTTTTTAAAAATTATTATTTCAAATTTTTTTTCCTTTTATTGTAATTATTACCGTTTTTTTTTTTTTAATTTTACTAATAAAAAGAAAATAATCATATAAATAATAGTAATAAAAATAATAAAAATAAAATAATTTAAAAAATAATATAAAAATATATAATAAAATATAAAGATAATAAAACCCCCCCCAAAATTAAAAACAAAATTTTATAAAAAAAAACAATGATAATAATACATGTATGAAAAATAAAATGACAATTACAAGGATAAATTTTACTTTAAAAAGCTGATTATTTTCATTTTTATCTTTATTATTGTAATTATTACAGTTTATGGGTTTTTTAAAAATAAATAATCTGAATAAAAAATAAAAATGTGATAAAAATTTTTCATTTTATTAATTTTTATTATTATTATTATTTTATTCCTGTTATTTTATCATTATTTTTTTTAAAACATTATATTTATTATTATTATTATTATTATTATTATTTTTAAAAATAATAATAATAATAATTAAAAAAATCTTTAAAAAAAATAAAGATTAAAGTTTCATTAGTTAGTATATGTATATTTTTTATTATTTTACTATTTATTTAATATTTTTCATTATTTTTTTCAAATTAAACCCCCTTATTATCATAAAAAACTTACTAAATCCAATTTTTTTTAAAAAAAATATTTTTTTTTTTTTTACTAATAAATAAAAATAATACTACTAGTAATAAATATAAAAACAATAATAATAAATAATTTCGATACTATGGTCATAATTATTATCATGTTATTATTATTATTGTTATTATTACAGTTATAATATTTTTTTGCAATAATACTAATAATTAAAGTAAAAAAAAAAATAATAATGATAATAACGATAATTGTCCTGGGTATGACAGGAAACTGTAACCGGTTATGAGTTTCGACGTGGGATAATGAGGTTACCCTTTGCCATAACTACTTCCAAGACACCCTTGAGGAAGGAGTAGTACCTGTCAGCTCCCCCCGAGGCCATGAAGTACCGGGTTGGCGTCCGGCGGGGGGTAGTCTGTCTCATAGGTAGGAAGGACTCTTAGTCTTAGTTGACAGCTTTCCTAAGATGGTGTTTCAATAAAAACACTGGTGGTTGGGCAACCTTAAATTCACTAATCCTCTTATGAGTGAAATGAGTTCTCAAATTTTTTAATATAACGGCGTGAATGGCACTGAAACTCTATGTGAAGGTGTCTCACCCGGCAGGTGTTCCCCGATCCAGCAGCGGGGACCCGGTCGTTATCCTGCTACTGCTAGGAAAAAGTGGTCGAAGGAAGTGAATATTGTGGTGATGGAGTGCTATTTAGATCGAAACCTCTTGATGAGAATGGTGTTCCAATAAAAAGATATAGGCAAAGAATGGCAGGAACGAGGATTTTTTGATGTGTCGGAACAGCAAGTGTTGTGATCAGGCAAGGGCAATTAAAAAAACTGGCTGGCTTACGAAATTAGATTTAGAAATAATACAAAGAAGGGTTAACGGTAATGTAAACTATAACGAGGAATAGAACAATATTACATCAGAAGACACCCGAAGTTTGAATGATGTGACTGAAACTGCAGAGTCTAACAATAGAACTGAATTAAACATTTATGTTGAGGAGCATCAGAGGAAGAAATAGATATTGTGAATGAATTTAATGAAATATACAACTTGAAAGAGAACTGTGAAGGTATAATGTTTAAAAAGGTTGAATATAAGAAACTAATATGACTGTAAGAGAAGTAAATAAGTTTTGCCGTATTTTCAAACCCTCAGATATATCTGAAACTAACAATCTCATTATTGCTGTTCTGTTTGGGTTGCAAGACGGTTGGGGTTGAAAAGGCAGAGACAGACTGGGACAGCCTACCCTGAACCATGGTGGAAACGTAGAATAGAAAGAGACATCAAGAACTACAAAGGAGTATTAATCTGATGATGAGGCATAAAAACGGAGAAGTGAATCAAGAGAGAAGACTAAGAAACTATGAAAAATTCAGCATCCCTCGGAAAGGAATTGGAACTGTTTAGAAGAACTGAAACAGAGAGTCCAGGCAAAGAAAGCCAAAATTGATCGATATACCGAAAGACTTAAGCAATACAGGCAAAACCGACTATTCACTATGAACTGAACTTAATGGGAACAACCGGGTGGCAAATGAAAATCCAAATGCGGAAGAAAGTAGAGTGTTTTGGAATGGAATATGGGGGAGAGTAAAGAACATAATTACAATGCCGAGTGGCTCAAAACGTTAAAAGACAACTTTAGGTATCGGAATCAGGAAAGTTTGGTCATAACTGAGGAAAATGTCTTAAGCAAAGTAGAAAGGTTACCAAATTGGAAAGCACCCGGAAAAGATGGAGTTCAGGGTTTCTGGATAAGAGAAACTGACAAGTTTGTATGAAAGAATTGCCCATCAATTGAATGAGATTTTAAGAGGAAATGAACAACTGCCTGAGTGGTTAACTTGTGGAAGAACTGTTTTGTGCCAGAAAGATATAATCAAAGGTACCGCTGTAGACAACTACCGACCAATTTCTTGTTTACGGATAATGTGGAAGCTGTAGAAGAAAGACCAGAGTGACCAAGGATCAGCTGTTAATAGACAAGGCAGTACTCAAGGATTGTAAAAGGAGGCACACCAACCTTGCTATGGCATGGGTAGATTATCGAAAAGCTTATGATATGATCCCGCATAGTTGGATTAGAGAAGGCCTAGAGTTGTTTGGAGCTGCTGATAATATTAAAAGGGTTTTGATAGCAGCATGAAGAACTGGAAAATTGGAATTAACATCATCGGGAGTTTCTTTAGGCGAAGTTAACATTAGAAGAGGAATCTTCCAGGGGATAGTTTATCACCACTTTTTTTGTTATATGTATGATACCTCTCACTATGCGTTGAAGAAAGTAAATTTTCCATTATGAGTTGGGTAATAAGGTTACGAAGTTCAATCATTTGTTATTCATGGATGGTATAACGTTATTCAAAATCTCATGACCAAACTGATTCTCTTGTAAAGACAGTGCAAATGTTTAGGAAGGATATCGGTATGGAGTTTGGATTAACAAGTGTGGAGCAGTCATTTTGGCAGTGAGGAAAAATTGTTAGAAGCACAGGTGTATTGCTGCCAGATGGGAAATTCATGAAAGCTATTGATGAGAAGGCTATAAGTACCTTGCGATGCTGGAAAGTGATAAGATTAAAGAAAATGAAATGAAACTTCAATTTGTAAAAGAGTACAAACGTAGAGTGAGGTTAATACTGAAGTCTAAACTAAATGGTAAAAAACAAGATAAAAGCTCGATAAAACAAGATAAACACTTGGGCAGATAGAAACTGCAGTTGCAGTTTTCTATCTAAGTCTAAAGGAATTAGATAGAAAGACCAGAAAATTAATTACTATGCATAAGGCTTTGCATCCAAACAGTGATTGTAGACAGACTATATCTTAGTATGCATAAGGGTTGCATCCAAACAGTGATATAGATAGACTATATCTTAGTAGAAAGGATGGTGGAAGAGGATTGATGAGCTGCGAAGGTGTTATCAAAAGTGAAGAGGAACAACCGGGGATGGTCCCCTCAAACATTCTAATGAGAGATTGTAGCAAGGTCTCAAAGGTGTCGGTATTTTGGAATTTGAAAAAAGTTGTAGTAAAGATGACTTTAAAAAATCGATGAGAGAAAAGAGAATGGAGGCCTGGATGGGGAAACAAATGTACAGTCAGTTTGTTATGATATGCCTGTAACAACGGATAAAGACAAAACCTGGAGTGGATGAGAAAGTCTGATCTGAAAATAACTATAGAAGCGTTGATATGCGCTGCTCAAGAGCAAGCTATCAGAACAAACTATATAAAGTATAACATTGATAAGTCAGCTGATTCCCCGGCATGTAGATTATGTAAAGAAAGAGGAGAAACTGTGAGTCATATAGTTAATGAGTGCAAGAAGCTGGCTCAGACGCATTATAAGAGGAGACACGATAATGTCGCAAAATGATTCATTGGAAACTTCATGAAAAGGTCTGATCAATGGTACAAACACAGCCCAGATACAGTCTCGGAAAATACCACTCATACGCTTCTTTGGGACATGAATATTCAGTGTGATCACACCTTCGAAGCAAGAAGGCCTGATATTGTCATTATTGATAAGGTTGAGAAGTCTACAATAATTATTGATGTTTGCCATCCCTGGAGACAAGAGAATAGATGAAATAGAGAAGAAAAAAATGAAAAATATCAGGACATCAAACGGGAAATCCAAAGGCTTTGGAGTCTTCGAAAAGTTTTCTGTGGAACCTGTTATTGTAGGAGCCTTGGAAGTGTAACAATTTTAAGAAATTTATGGAACAAATCGAAATAGAGCTAAAGATCCACTTTGCACAAAAAAAAAAAAAAAAAAAAAAAATTATTAGGGACATCCAGGATATTGAGGAGAGTATTAGAGTACTGAGTAGGAACAGAACGAGGAACCTTTGATTATTGGTAATAATCAGCTTCCACGCTTTACACGTCGGTTTATAATCTACCAGTGATTTGAACAGCAAATTTACATAATAATAACGATAATAAAAATAATGATAATAATACTGATAATATCATTATTACAATTATTACCTTGATTATTGAAATAATGAATATAATTATGATCCTTATTATCATTACTCTAATAGTTGCCAAAATCATCAATGAATTTTTAAAAAGCCTCTTAAGGCTAGATTTCGTTGGATTTAAATCATTATTATCATCACTGTCATTATCATTATAATTTGATCATTATCATCATTATTATCATTATCCTCATTATTGTAATTATTATCATCATTATCATCATATTATTGTAATTATTGCAGCCATATATATATATGTATATAATATATATATATAATATATATATATATATATATATATAATATATATATATATATATATTGTATATATAAAATATATATAATATATATAAATATATATCTTTATTATAATATATATA
>NW_023664809.1:0-13460 GCF_015228065.2 Penaeus monodon
CCCCCCCCAAAACGAATAACCTCGTAAAAAAGGTGTGGGGTGGACTGGACTTAAAACTCTTGTGTTAATTTTTTTGGACTATTGTTATATTAGTGCTGGACGTGTGCTATGGGTGTTTTGGGCATTTTTTTGTGCCCCTTGTATCCTATTTACGTGTTGTTTATATCCCCTTTCCCTGATAAAGATTATCAAGTTTGCCGGCCTTTGCGACTTTCCTGTATGATCCCTTCCCGAAGAACCTGAAAATATATAAAATTATAATAATATATATATAATATTTTATATTATTATATAAAATTCAGTGTGTATATATAATTATATTAATATATAAAAAAAACATGTATAATAAAAATAAAAAAATAAAAATTATAATATTTTTTAAATATATTTTCAGAATAAAATATATAATATAATATAATAAAATATTATATTTATAATAATCATGATATCTTTATATAAATATAAATAATATTTAAATATAAAATAGAATATATACAGACATATATGCATATAATATATTTCATATATAAATTTATATATTAATATAATATATATAATTAAAAAATTAATATAATATATATAATGTAAAAATATATATATATAAATATATATATAATATATAAGACATATTAGAATATATTTTATATATATATGTATATTTATTATGTATATAATGTTATAAAATATAGAAGAAAAATAGATGATGATAGATAGATAGATATAATATAGAAATACATTTATGGAAGAGAAAACCCACAATACAAAAACTAGATTTTTTAAAAATGAACAAATTTCAAATCCCCCCGGTTTCCATTTTCAGGTTGAAGGGGAAAAGGGTGGGGTTTAAAAAATTAAAAAAAAAAGACCCTTTGCGGGGGGGGAAAGAAAGGGGAGAGGAGAAGGTAAAAGGGGGGGGGATCAAAGGAATGATTTGGGAAAAAAGAGAGAAAAGTGGGGGCTTAACCCAACGCGGGGTAAAGTTGGGGGCATAGCGATGGGACGAGGAAAAAGGGAAAAAGGGGCAAAAGGGAGGCCTCGCGCCTGGGTGGTTCGCTGCCGGCATAACTGGCTGTTTGCAGGCACCCGGGCGGCGGGGCCCCCGCCCGGCTGGGGATCACCGGCAAAACGGGGGGTTTGGGGAGGGGTAAAGGGGCCCTATGGGGCCCCATGGGGGCGCCCCCTTGCTTGTTTGCTTGAGATTTGGAAGTTCTGGCTTCCCCGGGGCCTTTCATTAGGGCCCCGGCCTTGGTCAGCTTTTTATGGCTGCTCTTTGGGGTTTTGAACCGGGCTTCCCGTGGCGGGGGGGTTTGCCAGCAGGCGCCCCTGAGCCGTGGTGTAAGCATCTGCAATTTTTTCCCACACGACGGCGTGTTCGGGGGGGTTTGTCTTGGGGAATTGCGTGTGCAGCAATTCCCCAAGTGTGTATCAATGGGGGTTTGGGCTCGCCGCAATGGCAACCCCCTTTTTCACGTTCTATGGTTTTATAATCTACCATGCACAGTGCTAACCTGGCGCTTTCTGTGCAGAATGATTCGTACTTTTTTGTTTTTTTCAGAGAGTGCCAGGGGTTCATGCCTATGGCATCTGAGTACCAGTGCCGGGGGGGGAATGTCTCTTTTCCTCTCTGTGAAGCGCAGGAGGAAGGAGTTGCCGCCCGTCACTTCCTCAAGAAATTCGGTCTGTGTATTACAGGGGATTTGGGGGCTCCCCCGGGGCCTTTCGGCTAATTGCAGAAAGCTCATGCCTCTGATCCCTAATGGCTGGGAACCCCATTTTATGAAAATTCTTCTACCCAAAAGCACCCTTTGTGTTATTGGCATGGTTTCGGGAGGTAGATGTTGTCAGGGGGTGGCGCGCGAGACAGTCGACGGCCCCTTTTGGATCTGGTGTATGCCCATGTTTTTCCCTCATGGACGCTTTCTCGTGCCCCATGATAGCAACTACCTCCCCTGTAGCGAGGAGGCTTTGTTGTTACCCTCATGGATATTGTGCATCCCTTGGAAAACCGCCCCGCAGTGTGGTAAGGGATCGCCCGATCGTCTGTGTAATATGTTCGGCCCCCCGGGGGGGGAAATTTTTAAAGACCTCGGGTTTTTCTGCCTTAGGTAGGTGTAAAAATTTCTTCTTTTTGCTCCCAGTCTCATGACCGAGAACTCTATCGGGGTTTGTCCCCACGCGGAGCTTCGCAAAGTGGGGTGGGGGGATCCTCCCTTTGGGGCCAGTAGGGGTTTTCTTTGAGCGATGGGTATTAGCCCCCTGGCTGGGAGACAGCCGGGTTTTGTTTGAAAAACGCTGTTACTTGTTCTAGGCGTGATATTTTGTGTTTGGTTTGTTTCCTGGGACCCGGATGACCTTTGATAAAAATTTGTGCTGCCGTTAGACAATTGGGGGCCCAAGGGGAGAATTTTTGTCCCACTAGAGGTTGAGGACCTTCGCCCACTTGGGCACCCAGAAGACCCGGCGTTTCTTTTTGGATGTCTCCAATGGGCTTTTATTTTTTTTATCCCCAATCAGAGCGAGGGAGGCTAGTTACAAGGGGCCCCTGACAGCATGTACTAGAAGATTTTAGTATCTTGTCTGGCCCCATGCGTCTTCCACTCTTTACCTATGACAGACAGTCTTGCCTTTGTTCGGTCAAGCAGGTACTGGACCCCCTGGGAAGGAGAGGGTCGGTCTACCTTCCCCCGGGTAAGGTATTCCTGAACCACTCAAGTCCTTTCCCCCGGTTTTTCAGACTTTCCCTTAAACTCCGTCTCACCCCAGGCCCTTTGGGATTTGGCGCAGGTTTTTTAGTCCTGCCGCAACACCCTCGGATACCAACCCAGAAAACGCTGGGTTTTGTTTAGGCAATGTGTTTCCAGTGGAGATGATAGAAAGATCGTTTGCGGGAATGATTTTGCACCCCACGGGAGGTTTTGGAGGATACGGACTTAGTGTTTTAAAAAAGGGCTGGATGAAAAACCCCCCTGTGGCGTTCCTTTTCTGGGGCATGTGCTGTGTGGGGTGCCCTTTGGGAATTTTTGACTCGGCTGTTCTTTTCGTAAAGTGTCCCCTATCCAACCCAAGAGCTTACCTCTGTTTCCTTTTGGACAGGCTCCCCTGAATGGAAGGGGACTTGCAATTCGAAAGCCTTTCAGGCAAGGAATACTGCCCAGAGGCCCCCGGTTTTTTATTGTGCTCAAGAGCGTGGCTATGCTGTGCGCTGTGCTCATCCCCCTGGGAACCCGGGGGGTTTTCGTGTGGGGCCCCCTTTTCCTTTGGAGCCGGGTTCAGTACCACCCTCGGCATCTTGGCCAGACAGCGAGGAGAGAGATGGGGCGGTACTTCCCGGCCCCTTTGGTTTAGGGATGGGAACTATGGTGCCCCTCCAGTCGGGTAGAGTGGAATTTTTCCCCGGGAAACCTTTTTGATGATTTTGCAGGAATGAAGCTCACCCACCACCCCCCGGCGGGAGATGAGGGGTACGAACCTCATCCCCGGGGCCTGAGTTGCAACGGTTTTGTGTGCATTTTATTCCCCAAAAAAAAGATAACGTCTGAGTTAGGGTTGGGGCCCCCTTTTCTGATGTGAGCAAGTCTGTCGGGTTTGGGCGTTCTTGTTTTGCCCTCAGTTCGGCTGGCAGACTGTCGCTGCCTTCCGCAGAGAATCTTGCGCAGTCTGTTGGCCTCGCCTGGGGGCGGGGTGGTGCATCTCGGGGCTGACGGCTGGTCCTCGTTGCCCCTTTCCATGCTCTGAGAGGGTTGGGTGGGTGATAAAAGACTCACCCTTTCCCAGCCATTTTTCCGGGCCTCACTGTGGCAGTTTCCTTGGCACCCCTCACGCCTCCTTAGGAGGCTGGTTGTGGGGGGTTTTCTTTGCCTTGGGAAATGTTTTCGGCAAATTTTTACCCGTGGTTGACCCCCCAAATTCGTCTTTGAATACCAGGCGCCCCTTGTGACTCCTGGACCCAGGGTTTTTGGGTAGGTCAGGAGGCTCCCTCATAAAGGCTTTTCAAGTCGGGCTTGTACCCTTTCCACATTTTCGCTCTGTTGGGGTTTTGTTTCTCAACAGGGGCCCCAAGGGCTCTGGAACGCTCCCAGTTGCCTTGTCTTTTTTCCATTTTGGGTTGGGCCGTGGATTTGGCGGGCCACCATGGGGTTGTTATAGTGCCTAATGGTCACTATGACGGTCTCATCGAAGCCAGCCAACCCTTTTCCACCGAGTCGCAGTGGCCGGGTGGGTCTAGGCCCCCTCTACATGCGTTGCCCCGGCTTTTGAGAGAGGGACCCGGGGGAATGTTGAGCACGTGGCTATGTGCGGCCAGCCGCACCCGGGGGCCCCCTGCAGGGAGCCAGGATGGGGTGGTGTGCTTGAAGTCTCCCCCTTGTCCCGGTCGTGTGCTGCGGAAACATCCTGGCTGTTTAAGCTACACAGTGTGGCCTGCTTACATTTGTACAATTTCAGGGGTCCCCCGGCCAGTGAATTCGAGGGCAAGAGATTCCATTTTCTCCCAGTGCGGCACGGCTATTGCGGAGCAGGGAAATTGTTCCCTTTCACCAGGGTCATCGGGCTCTTTTGCCATGGAACTGGCAGCGGTAGACGGTACCATGAGAAGCGAACAGCCCCCCCGCTGATAATGTCCCTGAATGACGAGTAAATGCCCCTTTATCGCACTATTGGTGGGGGATCCCACCCCTTAGGAGAAGCCACGATGTTCCACTGCAGAATATTAGATTGGTGTCATGATGTTTTAATTATAGACATCAGGAATCGGCACATTGGGTTACGGTCGGAGTCTGACAACCCATTTGGGGATCCTCCTGCTTAGGGGTTCTTCGGCTGTCAGCTATCCTGGATCCACTGGGGGTGGAGAGCCCTTTGGGAGCTCTGACTTTTGTTTTGGGTTTTTCTCGGGCCCCGGCTGTTTCCGGGCATTGGGGGCCTTGCCGGCAGGGTCAGCTTCTTCTGATTCGGCTTGTGGCACTGAATCGCCTGGTTTTGGGTCTGCCTGTGGGGGATAGTTGGGGAGGCTCTGCTGTGAGGGCAAGCCTGCTGGAGGGGGAGGGGGGCTCGACCCGGGCTGAGGGGGAGGATTGGGCTGTTTGGCCCTTTTCCATCTTCCTTCCCTTTTTGCTTTTTACGGTGGGTTTTGTGCGTCATGGCAACATTTATGCCTTTATCCCTCTTCCCGGTCCTGGCAAGGATACTGCCATGCTGTGCCACCAGTGACAGGACGAGGGTCCCCCGTGAAGAAAATGTTTTTTCTGGGGGGGGACCGTGGGTGCGTGGAACCTTTTCCTGTGGTTCTCTGCACTGCTTCATTGGGGGGACTCCTGATTGTCGGAGATCTCCGGTTTTGGCTGGGGGGGACTTTCCTCTTAGGAGTCGGGAACCTTTTTGCTTTTGTTCTCCCCCGACGTAGGTGCGGGGGGGGGAGGGAAAAAGTCTGGCGTTCTTTGCAACCTTTGCCGTTTGAGGGCCGCCTCTTTTTGACAGAGAACCAGGCTCCCGGGGGTATGTCTCTTGGCACCGTTAGGAATTTGCTAAGCACCACATTTTTGGGTTGGCTGTACATTTAGCCTGGGTGTCCCCTATTCTGGCACTTGAAAAACCCCAAAAGGGCAGGCACTAAGTGCGTAGGTTGTAGGTACCCCAGTTACCCAGATCAAGGTGGAGCTTGGGGTACCTTTCATGGTCACCGACTTTCCCGGTTGGAGTCTTCCCCCGACAATGGGAAGCCTCCACGACCTTGGGGGTGATTTATCATCCACATGTATAGATGAGAAGCCAAGTAGCACCATCTTGACTCTCTTCCCCGGGGTTCAGTGGCGAGAGGGGGGGTACTTTTCCCCCTCTTTTAACTCCTTTTTCTCTGCGGAAAAAAAAAGGTGGGTTGATCTTTGGGACGATATATGCCCTGATCTGCCACACGGATGACAGCGGATTTTGTGCTGGCTTCCAATGCCCTTACCTTTGGTAGGTTGTCGAAGCCCTTTGGGTTTTAAAGGGGACCTTTAATTTCGGGAAAGCCTTGGGGGTCCCGACTCGCCCTCAGAGTCGGACCCGGCCCCGGGCCCTTTCGGTCCCCCTTTTGGGTTTTGGGGGTTGCTGTGGGGGCACCGCTGTTTCGGCTGGTTCAGCTGGTGCTCCTGATTTATCAGGGGTTTGCGAGGGGGGCTCGAGATTCCCGGCTGGGTCTGGCCTGGAGGGGGCCAGCCGAGAGCCATCTGGTGGACAGACATGTTTTTACATGATTTTTTCGTCTTGTCCCCTCTTGGGGAGCAGGCATGACGTGTCATCCGTGCTCGGGGGTTTTTTTTGCCACCCGGGGCACGTAAGGCTTCAGGGGGGCGCCCCTGGTCTGGGCCCCTTTCACTCGCCAAGGTAAAAGGGCTGTCTGTGGGGGGGTTTTTTTATATTTTTTCCTGTACTGCAGGCTTCATCCCCCCCCCGCCCCCACCCCCCACGGAGTCCAACAAGGGGAAAGCTGCGGGTAGAACAAAATCTAAAAGCAACGGGGTGATGATGGATAACCAGCCAAATTTGCCGTTGCACGGTACACACGGACGGTGTGGGTACCCAAAGGCAGCTGACGCTTGACCCTAGCCTCCCCAGGGGGACCAGCCCATACCTGACCGGGCCTGGTCAGGCCCCCTGTCTTGCCGAATAGAGGACCAAAAAGGCGGGTTTCTAGCCCAGGGCGACTCGTGCACGGGACGCTCAACCTCCAGGCTCCCGTTCCCATTCACAAGGGTGCCACGCAGGCAAACACTGGGGAGGGTCAAACCCGGATATCCCGGGGGATGCCCTTCCACCACAGGACATCATTTATGGGAACACTTCTGCTCTCCCCAGTGAGAAGGGGGCTTTTACTTTTTCCAGGGGAGTTTCCCCTCCGTTCCCGGAGGGGACCTGTCCCTTTTTTAAAGGAATCCCCTTTTCTTAAACGCCCCAAGGGGGGTTCACTTCATTGAGAAAAGAGGGGGGCCTGCACGTTCCGTAGTTCCTCATCCCTCTGGAAAAAAGCCCGGGCCCCAGTCTGTTTCACCCCAGTAGGGGGAGAATTAAATTTTTTTCCCGGAGGTTTCCCATGGCAGAGGTTTTTTGAGGTGGGTCCCTCTTCTCTCTGAAACATTAAAGGATTTTTCACCCCAAGAGAAGGGGGGTCCTGTACCTGTTCCAGTAACTCCTTTGTCCCCCTGGAACAGCCAAAAACAGACGTTTCCATCACAGTGGGGGAGGGAGCTGACTTTTCCAGGCATTTTTTGGCGGGTGAGTTTTTAAAGTGAACCCTCTTCTCTCTGAAAAACCCCAAAATTTTACCTCAGTGAGAGTAGAGGGGCCCCCTACCTGTTCCGTAAATTTCCCCATCCCTCGAAAAAAGTCAACCAAGCTATTTCATCACAGTGAGGAGGAGACTAACTTTTTCCAGGTATTCCTTCACGGGAAATTGAGTTCGTCTAGCAGCGCTATTAGACAGAACCGCTGAAAAGGGTGACAAGGGGGGGTCTACCCGCCCATGCCCTATTCGAAAGAAAAAAAGTGGGATCATCAGTGGTCCCAGACCCTCCCTAACAAAAAGAATGGCAACTCTATGCACACCTAAGGCAGGCCCTTTAAAAGGCCCCCCCGACACACCCTCCCCCGCGGGGGGTAAAAGGGCTGCCCCGTCCCAGACGCGCCCCAAGATGGGTCCAGTTTTACCAGAAGGTGGCAAGAGTATCCTAATGCCCAAAATTCCTAGGAAAGAGTAGGTAGTGGGCACAAGCTACATGCAAACACATAGCATCTGGCATCAAAAAATGGGGGGCGGTCACCTCCGGTAACGCGGAAGAGCCCAGGCCCAGTTGCATGGGACGGGCGCGGGCATCTCTTTAATATGCCCATGCAAAACCACACATCGGGGGATCATGGTATCATGGTAATCTCTTGGCGTTGCTCGGCTCCCCCCTGCGCCCCTCCGCCCCCCTTGCCGGGAACGCATCCCCTCTTCGAACGTCCAAATTTAAGGGCCCATTCACCCCAGGGGAGAGGGGAGGAGCGGGGGGGCCACCGTGCACACTTCTCGCCCATGGCAACGGTTTGCCCCCGGTAAACCCTGAGGGCGGTTGAAGTACGATGAGATCGCAACAGGGCTACCTCCTTTCCGGCGAGCAGGATTTCTCCCCGTCGGCGGCAGGACTTCTGGGGAGATGTGCTTGGGGTCTCCACGTTTGGTTTTCACACTGGCCATGACATCTCCTCCCCCCCGCGTGTTGCACTCCTTTTCGCCCAAAAGGGGCCACAGCCTGGCAGGGTGCAGGCGGCGATTTCACGTGGGAAATCCTAACCCGTGAGATGGAGGTTTTAAGGTTAGGATGAGGGGCACTTTCCCATGGGAAAGGTATGAATGGGGGGGGTGGGGTTTAGGTCACGTACGGAAGAGAGAGAGGGGGGGGGGAAGGGAGATAAAAAAAGGGTAGGCTCTCTTAACAGGGGTTACTTTTTTTGGGGGGTTAAAATATTGTTTTTAGGAAAACAACCCCCTAAAAAAATCTTAAAAAAAATAAAATAACTAAACATTTTTGATGAAAAAAAACAAAAAAGAACTTAAAAAATTTAAAAGAAGGAACCGAGAGCACAAGTAAAAATTTAAAAACTTTTAAAAAGGCAGCATATTTACGCCGCCGACACCCCCGGGTGCGAGCCCGGAACAATCGCGCTGAGCGTGATTGGCCGAGCGTGGGAGCACGGGGCGATTTTTAGTAAAAGCGCCGAAGAATTAACTTAGTTTAATAAAAGTTTAAAAATTTTAATAAAACGTAATAAAAAAGGGAAGGGGGGTGAAAGATGTGAAGGGAAATATGAGAAATCACAAAAAAAGATGAGCCCCCCGCGGTAGCACGGGGAGGTGAGGACAGCAGGGCGCATCTGTGACCCCCATACCCGTATGGGGAGACGTCTTCCTTCGTCGCCGTTCTCCAAAAAAAAAAAGGGCTACCCTGGCCATGTTTCGACGCCCCCGTTTTAGGGCACGGCGTACTTCTACCAGATCTCTCCTAAAGGATCCTCATTGCCCGCCCAGCCTGCCATACTGAGGAAAAATCTACTCTCCCGTCCCCCTCTTCCCTTCAACTGCGGCTGATTTTTTCCGGTGAACACTCTCCGTCGCAATGGTCCTACCAGCCCTCTTCCTCCCGAAGGGGCCCCAATGCTGTTCCCGTGCTCCTGTGTAAGCGTACTTTGGCGAAACGGGCGCCAGTTTTACCAACGTCTGTTCAACATAAGTACGCGATAGGGGACACAACAAAAACCCCCTCTTTTGCCACAGGGGGCCCATGGTCATAGATGGCGGGTAGCAGCGGGGATTGTCTTTCCTTCCTTCGATTTTCCACCCCACGATGGGGGGAACCCTCCCTTATAAAGCTGCGCCTTTTTTAAACAAAAACAAACTGCCCAGATAAAAAAAAAAACTCAAGCTTGCTCAAGTGTGGCTCAAACACTCCAATTACAGGACTGCAATGGGAAAAAAGAGATGCCTAAACTGCGGAAAAGCACAAGAACCCGGGCCAACTCCGCCCCCTCAGGGAGGAGCCTGAAAAAAACGAAGAGGAAAAAAAACAAAAAGAGGAGAGAAGAAAAAAATTTACCCCAAAAAAAGTAGCCGAACAAACTGAAAAAAGGGTAGCAGCCACCAGAATCCCCTGGCAAAACTTTAATCAAAGAAATAAAGGGGGAAAAGGAAAAGGGAAAAGAAAGAAACAGATTCCTGCAGCTCCCAAAAACCCTATCTTTTGGGGATTTGATGGCCCTCTTTCACGCCACCTGCAAAATATCATAACCGGGGCCTGGGCTTTGGGCACCATCCCCCAAAAAGTTTTTGAGAGAAAACCTGCCAGATTCGACTGGGAATGGGGACTCCTGGGGAATTTTCAAAGTTCCCCCACCAACCACACACAACAAAACCCACAAAAAACTCCCACCAACTCCCCCGTCTCGCCACAACAAACCCACCTCCCCCCCAGATCTCCCCCCACGGACGAGCCAGAGACGAATTTTCCCCACCCCACAGAGAAAATCAACAACAGCCCAGACCAACACCAAACCCAACCCCAACTCCTACCCCTAATACGCACCTGACCCCCAAAAACACCAAAAAGAATCCCACAGCCCCCAAAACCACGCCCGTAAAACCAAAAAAACACATGCACACAGAAAAAAACAGACGACCTAAAACCAGAGATCGATGATCACCCCTCGCCACGGGGAGGGTACGACCTCAAACCCAAAAACATACGGCACCCGCCTTTTTGCCGCGGCCCCCTCACGATACAAACACCTAAACGACTAAAAAACGGGCAAGTAGATAACACCGGTACAATAAAAGGGGATTTACACAAACACTACATAAAAAAACCGCATTCAGAACAAAAAATTTACACATCCCCTAACGCCGGCAAATTTTACCTTTCTGCAATGATCGAGAAGATAAACCCGCAAAACCTTGAAACATACGAATGGCTGTACCACAACCAAGTAAACCCCATGGCTGTAACACACAAAAATTACCTCAGCCTCACGATCTACAACAAAATGTCCCCTGGACTAAGAGAAGACAAGAATCTGAACCCAAATCAGAAAACCCCGCCCCCGACAATCCTCTTTAATCACACCACTAAAACCTCAAACATTAAAATTTTCATTTACAACACATACAACCCAAAACAAAACAAACGCCACCAGTAGGGCATCCCATTGCCGCAAAAACACACAAACACAAATAGGACCCCTTCACCCAAAAACTCATGGCCTCGAAATCGACACCCCATGGCCCATCACATCCCACCATTACATCCCCCACGCGACCTTCCCTTAACCAACCTGATCTTTTCCAATTCTACGACCCCAAAAAAACCCAACATATATCATGGGAGACTTAAACGCCCCCCACAGACTTTTTGGTTACACAGCAAAAATGCCGTCGGGAGGCCTCGCCCATCATCTCCGCGGCAGACTCACCCCCCCTCGGCCGACGCCCCAACATCATCGTCAACAGCTCCACCACACCAGCATAGTTCTGCCAAAACAAGCAAAACTGATTCCAAATAACCCCAGACATGTCAATCCACATCACCTTCCCGGGGATACTCACACTCTCCCCCAAACCCCCTCATGGTACCCCCACCGCCCCGAGAGAAACCTAACATGCAAAATGGGGAAAGGGTTTTTAAAAAGCACTTTAAAAAAACACACTCCCGATCTCGAGGGGCAACCCCAACCACCAAGACCACACCTAAACCCGGGTAGCAGACAACAGCCGCCCCCAGGGAAACATTCCTAAAACAAAAACAAAAAACTGTATATACCCAAAACACCGTTAAAAAAAACTAAAAAAAACATACGACACCTTGGGAATTTCGAAACACAGGGATGGAACCAGAACTTCGAACACACCAGAGAAATTCAAAAACAAATCACCAACGAAACAAAAAACATAGCAACCAAAAACTGGGAAAAATCACAAAAGAATAGCAACAACATAAAAAATCCTAAAGTTTTTGGAGAAACAAGGGACTATAGGGTCGAACAGACAGCTACACAGGATTTACAACACCAACAACAAAAATTTCACGCGAGGGGGGGGTGGAAGCTGTTTTACAGAGAGTTCGGCAAAGAACTTTAATCTCCCCTGCGAAAAAAACCAAAATTTTACCCAAAAACAGAAGCCGGGGTAACACAAAACACACAACACCGCAAAAACCGACCTCCCATCACAAAAAAATTCACTCAACACTCTCTCACCTGACAACCCTCCAAAAACCCCTCACACCAGAAGAATGAAACGCGCCACCACCTCTAAAAAAAACAACACCGGACACGCAACATTAAAAAACTCATCATTTAACACCCCCCACCCATCATGATCACCGCCCGACCATCTTTAAAGCTGCCCGGCAAAGGCAATTCCCATAGGTTTTAAAAATGCCTCCCTTGGTTTTTATCCAAAACAAAGGGAAACCCCCACGAAGTTCCGTTTTTGACCGATTTTACTGCGGAAGTTCCCGGGGGAAATTGCTTTAGAGGATTATCAACACAGATTAAAACACACCTTAAAACAACGACATACACAACCCTAGGCAAAACGGCTTTGCCCCCACAGGGGACTGGGAGGCAATCGCCCTCGCTTTCGAGGAGATCGCTCTCGTCTCGCAAACAAACACCGAACCAACATTATACTACGAGACGTCACAAGCCTTTTATAAGGGCTGGCATGACGGGCTCAAATACAAATCACAATTCAATTACTCCCCACTTCCACGCCTCTTTTGAACTTCCGGACAACAGAACACCTCATCCCCCTCGTGCACCCAAGGCCCCCTCCCCCTCAAAGTGATTCACGGGGGCGTTTTTTCACCCACATCTTTACCTCCACCTGCCAGCCGCCACACCCGCACCAACAGCAACTACACAGAAAAGCAGACGACATCCACAAAACATACACACCCCCAAATCCAAAAACATCAGAAGCAGCCCAAAAAAACAGCTAAAAACAAACAAACGTCGAAAAAAAAATGGAAAACAAAACCAAAACAAAAAAATTCCGATCAACCAGGGCGAGCGCAAACCCCCCCCCTCCGATAAACAACACAGACAGCCATACGCAACCTCGGGGAAAATGTTAGGCCTACACTTACAGAAAGGGACCACACAAGATCAGACGCTTTCATACGCAAACAGCCAAACTTAAAACCCACAAAACCCCGTAAGACCATACTCGATACAAACCCATTCCACTGATTTCATCTCAAACACACGAAAATCAAATGCAATCTATACGAACAAAGCACTTCTGGGTAAACAACACCACTATACAAGCAGAATACGATACAGAATCACCGCCCCAAAACACCACACCAAACTACAAAAATAGACCAAACTACCATAAAACACAGCCAAAAAACATGGGACCCCATACAACACATAGACAAAACAAAAATACGAGACATCATACACAACACACCAAAACAAACAAATCACCCGGGTGGCCCCGGACACTCCCCCTGATTAAACCCGGGGACCCCCCAACCCCATCTATGCAGCTAAATGTCGGAAGGAGAAAAGCCCCCGTCCGCCCCCAAAATCATTAGTGGTTGCTTTCTTGCTTTTTGCTTGAGTTTGCGAAGTTCGGCTTCGCCCGGCCTTTCATTATGGCCCGGCCCGTGCAGCTTTTTATGGGGTGTCTCATTTGTTGGCGACACCGGTGCTTACCGTGGGGGGGGTTGCCAGCAGGGGCCCCCTTAGCCGTGGGGTTAAACTCTCGCATAATCTCTTTACCAGCCCGACGGGTTTTTTTGGGGGGGGTTGTCTTAGGAAAATTCGTGTGCACCAATTCTCCAAGTTGTATCATGTGGCGTTTGGGTCGCCCCCCAATGCATGCAAAAACCTCTTTCCGTTTTATGGTTGTATAATCGCCATGCACGTGGTAACCTAGGGCATTTTGC
>NW_023664810.1:2500-13459 GCF_015228065.2 Penaeus monodon
GGTTGCTGCAGCTATCTATCTATATATATGTCCGTGGATTGGTCCAAGAAATATAAAATACAAGTTCTCATTTTACATTTTAAATACGAGATGTATAAAGGTTATAAAATATTTTTTTTTTTTTTTGTGTTCAGTATGTGTACAAGGTTTCTTAGGGGGAAAATTGTAAGTATCTCCTTTTCTTTATACGAATGCCCTGAGGTATTTCCCGAGCTGTTGTGCTTGAGTGAGAAAAAGGGGCGTGTCTTTCCTCCAACACCTGGCATGGGACACGGTGCTCTCCTGTATACTCTCTTCTCCTTTTGCACAAAATCCATCTCCATACTGGAGCCCAAACAAAAATATTTTTCACCTAGAAAATGAAGAGGAAGTGGCAAGTTGGTTCTGAACCGCCACTAAAGAAATAAATGGAAGAACAGAAACCAAAAAAAAAATTAAGAATCTTTTTTTGTGTGTGGTGAAACTATTTATTTTTTTTGAATATATGATGTTATTTATTTATGTATATGTCTTACCCAAAAATTTTGCTAAATAGAAATGAGGGCATATAGGATCGGAAAAATATTGAAAGACTATGAAACGAGCTGATCTGTCATTAAAAATAACAAAGAGACTTACAACTGGCGCAGTGAGTGGGATCCTCATCACATTTATTTAGCAATATTAGGGTGGAATCGTGATTACAAATTGTAAAAGTGATAGGTTTTACAGATTGTTCCATCCATTTTTGAACATCTAATCATCTGGATTTAACGAGTGTCCTGTGACAATCTTGGTGAGGTTTGAAAACCCCTGGGCATTCGTAAAAAGGGAGATACAGGTGAGAAGGAAAATGCTTTTGTTATAACCTATTGTGTCGCAGTGTACCTTATATTTGGTGCGGGGTCCATAAGGCTTTATCGCTTAGTGCTTTTTCTACAATAGCGGGATTTTGAAGTTGTATTTCACTTCAGAAGCTTAGTCATGTTAAATAAGCCAGTTAGTGCTTGTATTGTTACGCGCACGCTGGTTTCGCTTGACTTGGTGATCGACTGTCGATCGTATATCGAAGTCGTGGGTGCCTAATTGAAAGTTTTTTTATTTTTCACGTTTCTTGGAAGATTTTGAATGAAATAGGTCTTTTTTGTTTTCAACTTCCAACGGACTTAATGTGTTATTCTAAATTCTTTCTACAATACGTAGTTCTGTAATGTCTTTAATGGATATTTTGGAAAAGCTCAGGCACTTGGTTTGGGAGTGCAGACGTAGTTCATGATTTACTAGAAAAGCAACATCAGATAGATAAGGATAAGGCGGATAAAATGGAGGGGTTCAGCCGAACGCGAGGCGAGACGACTAGAATTAGAGTATCACGAGGCAGAGAGGCGACGAGCGCACGAACTCGAGGTTGCTAAAATTAAGCATAGTAGTTCGAACGATTTTTGACAGAAATTCTAGCAGGTCAAATTCGCATATGTTCGAGGGTCTTAGACTGCCTACTTTTGCTGACGGCCAAGATGATTTGGATAGTTATCTACAGCGGTTTCGAACGTTTAGCAGAATTGCATGGGTGGAAGCATGAGGACTACCAGGTGTACCTAGGTACATCATTGCCGGTCAAGCACTTAAGTGTATATTTCTTTGCCTGATTGAAACGCTACGAAATTATGAGCGCTTAAGGGAAACCCTCCTTAGAGCATTTGCTGTTGATGCAGATTCATATAGAAGAAAATTCAAAGAAAGTAAATGTAAAGATAATGAATCATATGTACAATTAGTAGTTAAGGATGGAGCAATATCTCGATCGGTGGCTATCCATGAGTAAAGTTGAAAAAGATTATGCTCGCCTGTTTGATTCCTTGTCAGGGAACATTTTACTGACAAATTGCAGTTCTGATTTACGGGTTTTCTTGAAAAAAAGGGGGGTGTGAAAGCGCAACAGAGATGGCGGAAGCAGCAGATAGATATCGTATGCTCACGCATATCGCGGAAGCAAGCCTTCAAGGTCAATGCAAAAACAGAGTCACCAAAATGTTGTTGACATTAAATGCCATGGATGTGGAAAGCCGGGTCATATCCGTCCGAACTGCCCTAATAACCCTAGAAACTTTAAAAAAAGACAGAGGGTAAAGTTAATTTTGTCTTTAAATTTCTGAGATGAAACCACAAAATAGTATAATTGATGCAGAAGGCAAATTGTTTGAAAAAACAGCGGAGGTTATGTTTGACCGGGGTTCGACTGTAATTGTTAATGACAAATTAGTGCCAGCAAGATTTAGATTAGGGCCTATGGTTAAGGTCTATGATTATCTTGGGGTTCCAAATTCATTCCCCAAAGTCAGATGTTTTATTCGAAGTAAATTTTTTTCAGGTGGATTAGTGCCATTGCAGCCCCCCTTTAAATTTGCAGATGTGTTTATCGGACTAGTTCGGTGTAAAATTGCCTGGTAAGTGCCCCACTACCTCGCTCGAGCACAAACAGACCCAAAGAGGCGGGTGATGATGCTTCACAAGCTCTTACAAAGGTAAGCGATTTTTTCCGTGGGGAATGACTAAAAATCGCTGATAAAGAGGATGTTAATGGGTCTCCTGACGTCATTGCTATTAGTGTCCAGACTCGCTCATCGGTATCAAAAGCGGCTAAGATACCTCATTAGCTTGTCAGAATTCTTAGACCTAAATATAAATAAAGTTAATATCATGGAGGAACAGCTAAATTGTCCAACACTTCAATCTATCAGGGAAAATGTTAAAAGCGGAAACATGTGAGAGAAAAATCGCCCCACAGTAAAATTTGAAATAATAAATGGACTAATTTACAGGGTATGTCTTGAGAGAAAAATAGGATTATGAAATTGGAAGTAAGAAAACTTGTATTCCTGATAAGTATAGGATTCACGTTCTAAATCTGGCTCATGATTCATTGATTTGCCGGACATTTCTCTCATCGGAAGACGAGTCTTAAGGTGTTTTCTAAAATTTTTTTGGCCCGGTGCTGGCGCTTCATATTAAAGATATTGCAGATCATGCCCGATCTGTCAGTTTTCAGCCAAGGGAACTGTACGTAAAGTACCAATGAAGAATCTCCCCATTATTTCCGAACCATTTTCGCGTGTTGCTATAGATTTGGTAGGGCCTTTTTCACCTAGTTCAGATAGAGGAAACAAGTATGTGCTTACTTTGATCGACTACGCGACACGATATCCCGAAGCTGTACCTCTGAAAAACTTGATACCATAACCGTTGCGAAAGCTTGGTAGAAATATTTTCGAGAGTTGGTGTCCTGCGAGAGAAACTTATCTGATCGCGGTTTCAATTCAAATCTGATCTCATGAGTGAAATTCACAGAATGTTATCTGTTAAAGCTTTATATACTAGTCCCTACATGCTTCAGTAATGGGCTGCAGAAAGGCTGAAAAAGTGTCTTAAAAACAATGATAAAGAAACTTTGCGTAGACACCCGAAAGCTTTGGATCGCTATATACCTGCTGCCCTATTTGCTTACAGAGAAATTCCGAACGACAGTCTTAAATTTTCTCCATTTGAGTTATTGTATGGACGTCAAATTTCGTGGGCCTTTAACAATTTTACACGAGTATGGACAAAAACCCGACATCGATAGTGACGTTAAAAACTACCTATCAGTATGTTTTAGATTTACGCTCACGTCTTGAGGAGACTGCGAAACTAGCAGCTGCTCAAGCGGAGATTAGCGGTGTAATTATAAGAGCTATTACGATCTTAAAACTAACGCCGCAAATTAAACCCCAGGTGATGAAGTATTGGTCTTGTTACCCTCTAGCAGTAATAAATTGATGATGCAATGGCTTTGGTCCTTTCCCCGTTGTGCATTGCAAAGACAATGGCGTAGATTACGTTGTTAAAGTGCGTGGTATGAAAAAGCTTTTCAAAATAACAAAAAAAAAAATAGGTACTTCCGCCGTTGACGGCGGCAAAAGCAAAAACGAAAGTGAAATTGCTAGGTATAACGTAGTTGAAGAAGAGAACCAAGTGGGTAATAACTGTGAACCAGTTTATTTTGACATAGATGGTATTAATAACATTAATGTTGGTAATGAACTAACTGAAATTCAAATTTGTGAGTTAAAAGGGATTCTAAGTAAATTTACTGATGTACTGACTGACAAACCGGGTCTAAACCCAAAAATAGAGCATGTCATTAATATAAACTCTAGTAAACCTGTACGTAAGAAACCATATCCCATCCCTAACAGCTAGTTAATGATTTCACACCGAGATTGACAAGATGTTAGACATGAACATTAAATTTAACCTTCACATCTGCATTTTCTTCTCCCGTCGTGATGGTGAGAAAAAGTGGATCGTGGAGAGTTTGTATTTATTTTAGAGCCCTAATGACGTAAGTGACGTAGATGCTGAGGGCCCATGCCTAATACCGAAGAGGCTCCGGAAGATTTGTGAACGATATTTATTTCACTGAAATAGATCTTTGTGAGGATATTTGGGAAAAACCCTTGTCGAAAGAATCAAAAATGTATACTGCGTTTGCCACTCATAGGGGTCTTATGCAATTCAGAGTTATGCCTTTCGGATTAAAGTCCGCTTGTGCAACCTTCATAAGACTAATGAGGAAAAGTGGTCTCCCAATTGAAAATACTGACTGTTATTTTTTATAATATGTAATCCATAATAATGATTGGTTGAACACCTACAAGACGTGAAAGATCTTTTGCTGCGTCTACGTAAGCATAGTTTTTAAATGCAAGCCCTAGTAAGTGTTTCTTTGTTTTTCCAAAAACAAATATTGGGAGTTTGTTAGGAGATAATTGTATTAGTCCTCTCGAATCTAAAAACAATGCTATCGTGGTGATGCCTTTGCCTGTGAATAAGAAGCAATTAAGATCTTTCATCGGGACTGTAGGTTATTACCGCAAGTTTGTTCCTAATTTTGCAAGTATTGCAGCTTTCCTTTGCATGATCTTCCTCAAGAAAAATAGTAGTAATAGATTTTAGTGGAATGAGGAGAAAGTAAAATGCTTCAACAAACTAAAATTGTCCTTGGTATGTAAATCAATACTTTGTTTGCCAGACGATTCGAAGACTTTTTAGTTCGTACTGATGCTTCTGATATTGTCTCGGAGCAGTATTACTACAGGATGTGAACAATATTAACATGCCTATTTGTTACGCTAGTCGGAAATTACTAGACAGAGAAGCAAAATATGCTGCTATTGAAAAGGAATGTCTTGCCATAGTTTGGGCAATTCAAAGTTTAAAATATATTTGTATGGAAGAGACTTTGTCTTGCAGACAGACCAAAAACCTCTTGTTTATCTCAAGAATATGAAAAATGGTAAAGGTAGGTTAATGCGCTGGCTTTGGCGCTACAGTGTTACTCATTTACTGTTTAGTATATAAAAGGCAGCGAAAATGTAGGAGCTGACATTCTTAGTCGTTGTCCCATACCTGAATAGTTGACCAATCATGGAGTTAAAATCTTGAGATTTTGAACTTTATTAGGGGGCATTGTCCGTGGATTGGTCCAAGTATATAAAATACAAGTTCTCAGTTTACACTTATACGAGATGTATAAAGGTTATAAAATATTTTTTTTGTGTGTTCAGTATGTGTACAAGGTTTCTTTAAGGGAAAATTGTAAGTATCTCCTTTTTTTTATACGAATGCCCTGAGGTATTTCCCGAGCTGTGTGCTTGAGTGAGAAAAAGGGGCTTTTTCTTCCTCCAACACCTGGCATGGGACACGTGCTCTCTGTATACTCGTAAGTCGCTAGCAGGCAATATTCACTTGCGGGAAATGGGAACAGGGCGTATTATTCTTAATAAATCATATCTGGGAATCTCTTTCCAGCCTTCTTCTTTTTCACAAAATCCATCTCCCATACTGGAGCCCAAAAGGAAATATTTTCACCTAGAAAATGAAGAGGAAGTGGGGAAGTTGGTTCTGAACCGCCACTAAAGAAATAAAAAGGAAGAACAGAACCAAAAAAAATTAAGAAACTATTTTTTTTTGTGTGTGAAACTATTGTATTTATTTTTAATATTATGATGTTATTTTATTTATGTATATGTCTTACCCTAAAATATTGCTAAATAGAAATGATGCATATAGGATCGAGAAAAATATTGAAAGACTATGAAACGAAACTGATCTGTCATTCAAATAACAAAGAAACTTACAATATATATATATATATATATATATATATATATATATATATATATATATATGGGGTGTGGTGTGTTTTGTGTTTTGTGTATATATATATATATGTGTTTGTGTAAGTGTGTGTGGGATTGTGTGTGTGTGTGTGTTATATATATTTTATATATATATATATATATATAATATATATAATATATAACATATGTATTATAGTATTATCATGTATATGAAAAAACACGTGCTTGCTCACACGTATTATTATTTATTATTATTATTCTTATTATTATTATAATAATATTTTTATTATTATTAGTAGTAGTAGTAGTAGTAGTTTGATCATTATGGGGATATTATTTTATTATCATTATTATTATTACTATTTTTATTACTTTTATTATCATTTTATTATTATATCATTATTATTTTTATTATTGTTATTGTTATTGTTATTGTTATTGTTATTGTTATTGTTATTATTATTGTGTAAGTGTGGTGTGATGTGTGTGTGTGTGTTTTTATATTATATATATATATAAAATAATATATTTTATTATATTAAAATTATATATATATATATATATAAATTACTTTGTATTTTTTTTAAATACTTAATAAAAATCAGCGTGCTTGCTCACACGATTTTTATTATTATTTTTTAATATTTTTATTATTATTATCATATTAGTTTATAGTAGTAGTAGTAGTATTTTAAGTAGTATCATTATTTTTAAATTATTTTTATTACATTATTTTTTACTATTATTATTATTATTATTTATTTTTATTATTATTATTATCATTATTTTTATTTATTGTTTTTGTTTTGTATTTTTATTTTTATTTTTTTGTTTTTATTATGTTATTAATTATATAATATTTTTATATAAATAATTATTACGATATTTTTAAATTTTAAAAATGAAAGCAAAACAGCCAGCGAGGGCTACCAGACTCCAGTTTCCCGACTTTATCAAGCCGTGTGGCCTGCTGCTCCGCCTCTCTACATAGCTGCCGACCGAGTTGACCCCCGACCTCGAAGGGGGACGTTTTTCCCGTGGAGAACGCTCGTGAACCGCCAAACCGAGCAGTGATGAAACCCCTGTTAACTTTTCCCAAAGTCAAAAAGGTTTTCCTTGGTCCGATCCCGGGTCTTGCGAGTGGGAGGCGGGGCCCTTTTCCCAATGTGCCCCCGGGTTTAAGTAATATGTAAAAAGGGTCCTTTTATATACCCAACCCCGATCAACAGCATCGCCTACCCAGTTTTTTTTATTTAAAATTTTACACACCCTACTTCATAAAGAATATATTATTATTATTATTTTTATTATTATGTATTTATCATTATTATTTCAATATCATTTTAAAATGAAACAAAACAGCAGCGAGGGGGCCCCCCAGACGCCAGTTTACCGTTTTATCTTTATTATTATCTTATTATATTATTTTATTATCTTATCATTTTTTATTGTTATTTTTATCATCATTATTAAAAATTATTATTTTTATATTATTATCATTTTTTATTATTATAAAATTTATTAAAAAATTAAAAATTTTCCCGTCTCGATCCCGGGTCTTGCGCGGGGAGGGCTGCCTCTTCCGATGCTGCCACCGAGATCGGAGAAATTCCTTTTGAAAATGGGTTTTTTTTATTTTCCCCAAACTCAGATCAACAGCATCCCCTACCCTGACATTATATACTTTACACCCCTCTTCTCCCTACTAAAAAAAAAAAAAAAAGATCCTCCCGGGCCCCTCTCCGGGGAAAAGGGGCTGGGCCCCTCCACTACTCACTCCAAAAAGCATCACAACATGTAAAAGTATACGTCCCCCGGGGGTCAGCTGACCCCTTTAAAAAAAAAGCTTCTCGAATTTTTATTTTATTTTACTTAAAATTTTTTTAATTATTATTAATTAATATTTTAAATTTTTATTAATTTTTTTATTGTGTAAAAGATTGTTTTTAACATATTAAATATATTTATAATATATTAATAAAAATTAATTTTATAACATAATTTTTAATATAATATACAAATAATTTTTAATAAATATAAACATATATATATTATATTTTAATATATATAATATAAAAATATAATTTAAAAAACCCCACCACCCCAAACACAACAACACACATAATTTTATATATAATATATATATATATTTAAATTATATTAATAATATAATTATATTTTAATAATATATATTAGACACCCCACACACAAACACACACCACACACACAAATATAAATAATATATATTAGAATATTATATATATATAATATAATATATTTTATATATATTATATTGGGTGTGTGTGTGTGTGTGTGGGGGTTTTGTGATGTTTGTTGGGTGTGTGTACAAAATTTTTAAATATTATATTATTATATAAAATATATATAAAATTTTAAAAATTATTTTTATTTTAATATTAAAATTTATATAAAATATATATATATAATATATATATATTAATATATAAAATTCATCACAATAACGGTAGCTATTTTTGACAGCCGTGGACTCCCACCACCTTCGCCACTAAACTCGATCTTCCCTTTTTCTTTCCATTTCCCTGACAGCCCCAAAATCTTTGATATTGGTCAGTCTTGTCTTGGGTTTTGCCTTTCCTCTGTTTCCTATCACCACCCCTGTCGCAAGTTTTTTCAATACTTTTTCTTTATTACCTGACCAAAAAACTTTAATTTCCCCTTTTTTCAAGATGATATATAAATTATATATAAAATATAAAAAATTAAAATAATAATTATATAATTATTATATATATATATATGTACATATATGCATATAATAAAGTGGTGTATTAAAATATTATATATATAATATATATTAAAAATAATAATAATATATACATATATATATATATATATATATTATTATATAATATATATATAATTGTGGTGGTTTTGGGGTGTGTGTGTGTGTGTTGGGTTTTGTACTATATGTACATTTATATAAAATAATATATATTTTATTTTATTATATTATATTATATATATATATAAAATATTAAATATATATATGTTGATTTTATTATATATATAATATATATAATATAAATTTTATTTTACAAATTAATAATAAATATATTAAAATTTAAAATATATATAATATATTTTAATTATATATGGGTATAATATATATTATAATATATATATGGGATATATATATATAAATATAATATAATATATATATATATAATATAATATAGTTGTGTGTGTGTATATATAACAATATATAATTTTATATTATATATTATATATATAATATTATATATAATTTTGTGTGTGTTGTGTGTGTGTATGTGTGGTTTTGTGTTTTGGTGTGGCGTGTGCGTGCGTGTATGTTGTTACTGTTTTTGCGTGTTCTCCCTCTCTCTCCTTTCTCCCTCTCTCTCTCTCTCTCTCTCCTCCCCTAATATATATATAAAAAATATATATATATATTATATATATAATATTATATGTATTTTTATTAATATATAATATATACATACACACACACAAAATGCTTGTAGTTACCAAAAGGCCTTTAGAGTAGTCCAACCGGCGCTCGGGGGTGGCCTAATACTACCTTGTCTTAATAAAAGGAAAAAAACTGTTAAAAGAGTTAAAAAATTATTTCATCTTCCTATTAGATCAGGTGATATATAATTTTATTATATATTATATATATATATATATTATATAAAATATATATATATAATATATATAAAATATATATATATATGTATAATGTATATATATATATATTATATATAATATAATGTATATATATATATATAATATATTATATATAAATAATATATATATAGACACGCGTCACACCAAAAAATACACACCACAAAAACACCACAATATATATAATATAAGACACCCTCACACACACCACACACACACAACAACACATAATAATATAATAAAAAAAAAAAATAAATAGAAATAATATATATAAGAAAATAAATATATATATATAAATATTTAAAAACACCTACACACACCACACACCACACACACAAAAATTTTATAATATGTGTGTGTGTGTGTGTGTGTGTGTGTTGTGGTTTTAAATTTAAATTTTTTTTTATATATTATAAATTTTATATATATATATATATTTAAAATATAAAATATTTATATATATAAAAATAAATATAAAAATTTTTATAAAAATATATATATATAATATATAAATAAAATTATAAATATATGTCTAAAAAATTTTTTTATATATATATATATATATATATATATATATTAGATATATATATATATATATATATAATATTTTATATATTTTATATAATATATTATATATATATATATATATATAATATATAATATTATATATATATTATATATATATATATATATATATATATATATATATTACATACACACACACAAAAACAACAAAAATATATATATATAATAAATTTTTTTTTTTTTTATTTTATATATATTTATATAATTTATTAATTAATATATATATACATATATATATAATATATTTTTTTTTTTTTTTTATTTTTTTACATTATTATCCCCCCCCCAAAACTATAATATCATTTGTGTGGGGTGGTGTGTGTGTGTGGTGTGTCTATTATAATTATATTATAATATAATATATATTAAATTTTATATATAATATAATAATATAAAAATAAGGGGGGGGTTTTTAGTGGCTAATATAATAATATATTGTGTGTGGGGTGGTGTAGTGTGTGGTTTTGGGGGTTTTTTTTTTTATAATATATAATTATAATATATATATATATATATATATTATTAT
>NW_023664811.1:0-13458 GCF_015228065.2 Penaeus monodon
GTGGGGTGGGTTGGTGGTGTGTGTGTGTGGGGGTTGTGTGTGTGTGGTGTGGTTGTTTTTGGGGTGTTGTTGTGTTGGGGGGTGTTTGGTGTGTGTTTGGTGTGTGGTTTTTTGTTTTTTGTGTTTTGTTTTTTAAGGTGATAAACTAACTGCCCTATGTTTTGCCCCCTTTTTTTGCCTTAGAATTAAATGTGCAGGTTTTTTATCACAATATCTTCCCCAAACATTATTTTTGGCTTTTTTTTTTTTGGGGTCCCGAAAATTTCTAATTATTTTCATAGAAATCAAAAATTTGGGCTCCTTTTTTAAATGATTCCTATTGATTCTAAAAAATTAACAAGAATCATGGGATTTCTTTCGTTTCTTTTTTTAAAAGCCCGGAACCATTACGTTTTTATTAAGATGAATAAATCCCCTTGTTTTTTTCCCCTAATGAAAAAAGAAAAAAAGCTTTTTTTAAAAAAATAAGTAAAAGATGGGTTCTCATTCGTGTTAGAGAATACTTTTCATTATAATTTAATGCCCAACAAAAGAGTGAAACACGTAACAAGACTCAGATAATTAGTAAGAAAGAATATAACTAAAAAAGTGTTTGTTGTTTTTTTCCAGTTTTGACGTTTTTCCTGTTTTCACCAATGAAAAACCCAAAATTGGAATTATTTTTGAAAAGTTTTTTTTTCTGATTTAAGGGATTTTGAAAGAAAACTCCGAAAACGTTTTTACATTCTTTTATTTCTTTTTTTTGGGTTGGGTTTCATTTTTACTTTACTTTTTTTTGCTTTATGGATTTTGTGTTCCCACAAAGAACATAATAACAAAAACAAAACCGAAAAAAATAAAACATTGGGGGAAAATTTCCTTTATTTTACCCTCCTCCCGTTTTTCGATTTGGGATTTTTTCACCACTGAAGGTATTTCCCATCCTCTTGAAAAATCTGCATGTAGCCCCGGTCCTCCTCCCCTCCTCCCCTTTTGGGGGAAAGGCCCCCAGAAAAATGTCCCCACAAGAACTAAAATCTGTAGAGTGGTATGTTGCCTAATATGCTGGACAAGTCCCCAAATTCTAGGGGGAGTTTTTTTTTCGTTCTGACTCCCTTGGGATATAACTGAGGCCGGGGAAAAAAGGGTGCTGCACGTGAGGTGGGAGGAAAAAGGGGATTGGCCCGGGGCTTTTTGGGGGGGAAAAAATGGGCTTTTTTTTATTAACATATTAAAAAACCAAAGCATATTATGCAATACAACACACCCCCCCCAACCCAATTTCCCCCCCCACCACCACACACACCCAAAACCCCACACCCCCAAAAACACAACCCCAAAACCCCCCAAATAAAATAATAATTATAATATATAATATATTTAAATTTTATGTATATTTTATATTAATATATTAATTTTATTTTTAAATTTTGGGGGTGTGTTTTGGGGGTGGGGGTTTTTTTTTTTAACAATTGGTGGGTATACATTTGGTGGGGGTGGGTGTGTTTTGGGTGGGGGGGGTAAAGGTTTTATGGTATGTTGTAAAAGTGGGTTTTTTTTTTGGGGGTGGGGTTTTGGGGGTGGTGTTTTGGGTGGGTGGTGTGGGGTTTTTTTTGGGTGTTTTGTTGGGTGGGGTGGGGGGTTGTGTTTGGGGGTGGTTTGGGTTTTGGTGTTGGGGTGGGGGTGTGTGTGTTTTGGGGTTTTTTGTGGGGGGTGGGGGGTGGGTGGTGGGGTAAAAATTTTTTTTTTGTGTAAAAAAATATGTAATATAAATTAATAATTTTTTAAATCTATATAATATATGTGGGATAGTATATCTATACATGTAAATATACAAAAATTCCCGGGTTTTACATCTACCCTATATAAAAACATTTTAGATAGAAAATTTTAATCATCCATACAATTACAATCATAACATACACCCACAAAAATAACATACAAACATACAATAATTACTAACATACATAAAAACCCTACAAAAACAATACTACAAAAAATACTAAACAAAAAAACACACAATAACCATACATATAAAAAGATATAGAAAATTCCATGCATATACATAGGGATCTAACTTTGGGGTGGGGGTATGGGCCCCCCGGGATTTATTAAAAACCCCCATATAAGGGAAAAAAAACTGCAGCAAAAGATGGTCCCCTTTTTGTAAAAATATCATACATGGGGGAAATGTTTTTGGCTTTTGGGGGAAAAAAGTATTTGGGGGGGTGTATTCTTTTGAGGGGGGCCCTACCCCCTTTTATTCCAAATTTGAATTAATAAAAAGTACCACAATTATATTTCGTTTTTTTCCATTCTAAAAAATGTTCCCCCAAAGGGGTTTTTTTTTTTATCCCCAATACTTTCCACTCAAAAAAAAAGTTTTTTGGGAAAAAAAAACTTAAATGTCCTATCCATCCACAACGACGGGTTTGGGGGGGGGGGGTTTTTCTTTTGGGAGTGGGGGGGGGATATTGTGCGTGTAAAAATTTTTTTTGGCCTGACTTGGGGGGGGATGATATGCCCCTTTTTAAAAATAGGTTTTTGGGAGAGATAAAAATAGAAGAAAAAAAAAAATAGGGGGGGAAAAAAACCCCCCCAAAACCCCCCAAAAAAAACCCCAACACACCCCCCCACACACACAAAAAAATCTATATAAATATAAAATTTTTTAAAAATAAAAATAAAAATATGGGGCCCAAATATATATTTTTCAATATTTTAAAAAAATTTTTTTTAAAATAATATTATATATATTTTTATTAAATATAATTTTGGAGCACTGGGGGTTTTCCGGGGGCCCCCTCGTGGGGTCCCCCGGTTTCAAAAACCCCCGGGCCCCGGCCCCGTGGAAAAAAAAAAAAAGCCTGCCCCTTTGGTTTTTCTGGCTCGAGCCCCGAGAAAAAAGAAATGTCCCCCCCCCTTGAGAAAAACAAAACGCATGTTTGTCCCCCTAGGGGGAATCCCCGCGGGCCCCCCGGGGACAAAAAACCGGGGGTTATTAAGGGAAAGGGGAAACAATTCCAGGCCCAAAGGGGTTTGGGACTGCCAAAAAAAAAACCCCCTTTAGTAAAAAAATTGAGAGAGGGGGCCCCATGTCCTGGGCCCCAGGAATTTAAAAAGGCGTTTTAAAAAAAAAAAAAAAAAAAAAAAATATATATTTTTTGCCAAAACCCCCAAAAAAAACCACCCCCACCACAAAAAATTTTGTTTGGGGGGGGGGGTTTAAAAATTTTTATATATAAAATAATTAATATATATAATAATAAATTTTTGTTTGGGGTTTTGGTGGGGGTGTGGGGGTGTGGTGGGGGGTGGGGGTTTTTGTTGTTGTAAAAAGTATGTAAAAGTTTGGGGGGATGTTTGTAATAAAAATAGATAGATTAAAATACCCCCCACCCCCCCAACCACAACCAACAACACCACCCCAACAAACAAACCCCCAAAACCACACCCACACCACCCCACAAAAACCCCACAATTATTATAAAAATTTATATAATATATTAATATAATTAAATATTATTATAATATATTATTATTAATTTTAAAGGGGAAAAAGAGGGGGGGGGGGATAACTATATAAAATATAAAAGATAAGGGTACAAACCACCACAACATATAATATAATTTTTATTTATTTTTATATTTAATATTAATTAATTACATTTTTTACATTTTTGCATGTTCCCCCCCCCATGCAATCAACCCAAAAGAAATTTTGCGAAAATAAAAAAAGGGGTTTTTTAAAAAACCCAATAAAAACATATAAACCCCCTGGGGCCATTTCTATAATGGAAAAAAAAATTTTTAGTTGATCTGATTCCATGGATACCACGGTCGTTCTGAAGTCAACAGCACGGGTGTTGTCTTGGGCTCGTTTTCTTGTGGTTGCCAAACAATACAGATGCGGACACACACTTTTTCTCTAAAAATGAAATTGACTTCTTTCTCGTGTTTTCACCTGTGATAGAATCCTTGAGAATGCTGAAAGGTTTAAGAGAAATCACGCGTTTGTTGATTCCATGCTCTTCTGATAAGGGTATCCGTAATGAATTTCGTAAATAAGAAATATAAAATATTCGTAGATACTTTTTACTGAGCACCGTTTCAGTAATTCATCTAATTCCAAAACAAAACAAAAAGACTTAACTGCTTCATAATAGTGAATCAGTTGAGCTATAGAGTGTACACTTTTATGCTTGAGCTATAAAGTATAGCAATACAAATTTTATATTCTCAAGATTTCCAGCATAAAGCCAGGATTCATTCAAACAACTCAGAGATAACGGTACCAGCGGCCCTTTGTTTTCCAAGCCTCACATGAATCTAACCTCTCCTTCACTCTCCTTCATTGCAAGGAAAACGAGAGACATTAGCCTTTGTGGGAAGCCCTCAGTAGTTTTAGTGACTGGTCTTGTAATGGTCTGCGAGATAATTGAACCTGGAGGTAAAGTCCAGTAATTTTGAAGGGACTCTTGACTAGAGCCAAAAATCTAAACAGTGATGGACGCTGAGGGTAGCACGGTATTTGCAAGACACCTTTAGAGTGACGTATGTAAATAAAGTGTTAAATCGACTCCTAGATCTGGTTACGTTGTTATAGAATCTGCCAACAAACAGCAATTGACGATCACGATTTTACCACATAGCACTGAGTCCTGCTGGACCCGTGGACAAAAAAAGAGACGATCGAACTCCTCTTTTTCTTAACAAGGAACTTCGCATAAGCATGGGATATGCCAAAATAACTACACATCAAACAAAACATTTTACTAAACTGAAAGGACCCGGGGATTAAAATTACTTACCAGGTAAAAAAGGAAATATTTTGCTAAATTTATACAGGATTGTGATTTTTTTTTTTTCTTCCTTCCCAAATTTAAAAAACCCGGTACCCCCTGGGGAGGTAAGTTTGAAAGAAGGATCCAATGTCACCCGTTTTAACTTTTAGTCACAGACAATATTTTAAGAAAAGGAAAATGTTTTTCCCCCTTGGCCATTCCGTGAAAACGGAAGGGGCATACATTTCCTCTGAATAAAGACTCTTTAATTTAGAGCAATTTTCCCCAAAAGTGAAAAAATAAGCCCAGGGTTTTGTTTAAAAAAATAACTACGCAACATTTACCGGCCCCCGGGGCCCCCCGCCGCGTGTGTGGGGGTGTTGTAAATTTTGGGGTGTGTTTGTGCATTATGTTATATATAGAATTAAATCTAGGGATCTCATCCTAATTACGGATGTTCATCATTTAAACAGTCGTGGCCCTTTTTAAAAAAAGAGAAACCTCAAAAAAAAAAATTCTTTTGTAGCAGTTTTTCCTTTTGATTTCGAAAAAAATATTCCCCTGCCGGTTATGGAGTTGCACTGCTAGACATAAAAAAAAAAAAAAAAAAAAAAAAAAAAAAAAATATAATTTAAAATATATATATTATATTTAAATTTTATATATATTATATAATATATATAAAATAATATATTAATATATATAATATAAAAGTCCAAAAAAATCAAAAGTGGCAACCTAATGTAGAATACCCCCCCCGGAACAGCTGCTTTTTGGGCTTTGGATTGGGGGGGCTATGCAGAATTTAAAAAAGTCCCCCGGGGGGCTTCCGTATGACGGTGTGGGAAAAATCAATATAATATATGTGTGTGTGTGTGTGGGGGTGTGGGTTTGTGGTGTAAGGGGGGGGGGTGTGTTGTGTGTGGGTGGTGGGTTTATATATATTAAAAATATATATATAATTTTATTATATATATATATATAATATATTGGGTGGGGTGTGGTGTGGTGTGGTTATGTATGGATATATATATATATATATTATTATTATTATATATATATATATAGGGTGGTGTGTGTTGTTTGTGTGGTGTTTGTGTGTGGTTTTTGTATAAAATATATATATGTAATATATATATATATATATATATATATATATATATATTAAAATAATATTAAATATATATATATATATAATATATATATATTACATAAATAACATATAGATAGAATCATAAACAGATGCATAGACATACAGATATATATAAGATATCCAGATAGATAGAAAGATGGACAGGGCAGATATATGGCCCCCTTGAAGCTATAATTACCTTAAAGCAAATGTGAAAAATATTGATACCAATATAAGCAACTGAAAATTTTTAAAAATTTTTTCACAGAAGAGTGCAGAGAAAGAAATTCAGATACGCACGTAAAACACAGAACAATTTTTTTTTTTTTTTTTTTTCTTTTTCTAAATAAAAGAAAAAAATATAATAAAAATAGTTCTACACAAGGGCAACTGGTTGCAGATTTTTTTGTTGCCCCAACTCGGGACCGATTTTTCTTTGAAAAAGATATTTTTTGGTAACAATACAAAATACATGAAATAAACAGATAAAAAAAAATGCATTGAAAAATAAAAAAAGAATAAAAAGGGAAAAAATAACGAAAAAAAATAAGATAAAGGAAAAAAAATAAAACCATAAAAAGTAAATAAATAATAAATAAAATTTTTTAGTTTAATAAATGGGACAGGAAAATTAACACACTTAAAAAAAGAAAAAAAAAAAAATTCGGTTTGATATACGCACTTCTCTGTTTGCAAAGTGGGAAAAAATTAAATGGAAGTCATTGGTTTTTTGGGGGGTGTTGTGGGTGGTGTTACAACGTTATTTCGCCGTCTAGCAGGCAAATTGAAAAAGCCAGAAGTTACCTTAATTTTGTATTGGAAGTTATTTAAATTTTTCATATGTTATAGTATGGGTTTCTGGGGGGTCTCTGTTGGGGGGAGGTATATATGTATAATTGTTGTTTAATCCCCTATTTTTAAGGTATGGCTTATCAGGTGGTCTATGTGGGGGAGTATATACCCGTTGGGTTGGTGTATGGTAATCTTATTTTCGATTTGGGTTTCACTAGTGTATAACTTGGTTTTTTTTCGAAAAAAAAAAATAATGGGGAATTTTGTTTGGGAACAATATTAATGCCACCTACATGTATAACATTAATGCAACCTAAACATGCCCCCGCACGCCATTTGACAACAAAACAACCAAACAACACACACACCGCAAACCCCCAAAACCCCAAAAACAAACCCCACACACAACGCCCCAACCCCAACACCACAAAGCCCAAAAAAACACACAACAACACGTCCACTACGATTTACATATTAAAAAAAACAAACAAAAAGGAAAGGAGATAATGAATACCTACCCGAACAATAATTTATTCAGGGGAAAAAATGAGAAACTGTATCCCTAAAATTAAAACCCCATATGCAAATTTCCTATTTTGGCCAAAACCGCTTTTCCCAAAAGTAATTCATTTTTAAAATTTTTTAAAAATCCCCTTGCAATCCCGCCCGGGGGCCTTTTCATTTTTGCAAAAAACCCAAAAAACGGGGTTTATGGGGTTTTGGAGGGGTTTGTCCCCCGGCAAAAATGCTTTTTAGGCAATGGGGGGCAACGTCCCCCTATCCATTGGGGTTAAAAAACTTTAAATTGAAAATTTAAAATTCAAATTCCCCTTTCCATTTAACCCCCCCAAACCAAAAAAATGGGGGAAAATAAGTGAATTTTAAAGAATAAAAATCGATGAAATAAAAACCAATAAGTGATCTTGAAAAACAGTATTCTAACCCCAAAAAAAATTTTTGGAAAGGGGGGGAAAAGGGGGAAAAAAAAAACCCCAAACCAAAAAGCGAATGGCCAACCCCCGAAAACGGCCCCCTGGGGAACTAAAACCCCTAATTTTTTTTGACGGAACTGGAAAATTCCCATCATCTATCCTTTTTTTTAAAAACCTTTTTTTTTTTTTTCCTTTATATCTTTTTTTTTTTTTTTCACCCAGGGGTTTTGGGTTGGTTTTTTCTTCCCCAGATTTGCCCCATTAATTAATCTCGTAAAAAGAGGTAGATAAATTTTTTGGAAGAGAGAAAAACCCTTCCCTTTTCCCCGGGCCCCCCCTTAGTTTTTAGGGTTTTCAGGGTTTTTAAAAAAATTTTTAAAAAATTTTTTTTCTTTTTTTGTTGGTTTGGGTTTAAAAATTCCCCCGGAATTATTCCCCGGGGGAAAAAAAAATTTTTTTAAAGGGGGAAAAAGGGGAAAGGGGTAAATCCCCCAGGGGAAAAACCCCCAAAAAAAACCAAAACTACCTCCCCTTCCCAACAAAAAGGAAAAAAATTAAACTTTTGACCTTTTGGGAATTAAACCCCCTTTTTTTTTGTAAAAAAAGGGTTGGAATTTTTTGAAAAATTTTTTTTAAATGGAAAAATTTGGGGAATTTGGTAAAAAATTTTTTTGGGGGATTTTAAAAAAAGATTGGGGTTAAGGGGGGGGGGGGGGGAAAATATTTTTTTCCCAAAAAAAGTTTACCCTGGAAAACATTAAAAGTTGGGGGGGAAAAATTTAAATAAATTTCATTTCCCCAAAAAATTAATTTTGGGAAAAAAAACTGGGGGACAGAAAAAAAAAAAAACATTGTTTTAAAACCGTTTGGGGAAAACCCTGCCCCCAATTAGGGAAAAGGGGGAAAAAAGGGGAAAAAACTAAAAGAAAAATTTGTTAATTTTTTTTTTTAAAAAAATTAGGAAAAAAAACCCAAAAAAAAACTTCAAAAAATTCCCCCGGTTTTGGAAAAAATTTTTAAATTAAATTTTTAAAAAATTTTAAAAAAATGGGGAAATTTTTCCCCCAAAGGGGCACGGGGGGGAAAAAAATTTGGGAAAAGGGGGAAAATTTTTTTTTAAATTTTGGGGGGGGCCGGGGGGCCCCAACCGCTTTCCCTCGCCCCTTTTTTGCCCCCGCCCAGGGGGGGTGGGCCCCCGGGGGGGGGGGGCCGGGGGCCCCGCCCCCCGGGGGGGGCGGGCCCCCCCCGCCCCGGCGGGAAAGGGGGGCGGGGTGGGGGGGCGGGGGGGGGGGGGGGGGGGGGGCCCCCCGGGGGGGGGGGGGGGGGCCCGGGGGGGGCGGGGGAAAACCCAAAGGGGGGGGGGGGGGGGGGGGCGGGGCCGGGGGGGGGGCGTGGGGGACGGGGGGCGCAAAACCTTCGGGGGGGAGGGCCCCCCCCCGGGGGTTTTACAAAAGCCCCCCGGGCCCCCGGGAACCCGGGGGGGAAAGGGGGGACCCTTTTCCCCGGGGCCCCCTTTCCCCCCGGGGGGGGGGGGGAGGGGGCTTTTCCCCCCCGGGGGGGACCTTTTGGGGAACCCTGCCAGGGGGAGGTTTTCGGGGCCCCGGGGGCCCCCCCGGGGGAGGGGGGTTTTTTTGGGCCCCGGGGGGGGGGGGAGGGGGGGGGGGGGCCCCCCGGAGGATTCAGAAGGAATATTCATGAGTGTCAGTAATTAAAATGTGAATTAATAAATTAGAAACCCTAAACTTACGAAGATTCAGAGTTCAGTGAATTAATGATTAATAAATTAGCAAAAGAATGCACATTTCAATTTCAGAGTCAGTGAGGAAAAAATTTGAGTGGAATTTAATTTAATGATTAAATTTACTGAAATGCGAGGCCGAATGAAGCAGCTGAAGCGCGCTAGCCCTGACGCCCCTTTCGCTCGTTTCCAGGTGGGCGGTCGCGGCCCCGTGGACCGGCGCTCCTCCTGCCCCTGGCGGCGGCGGACCCGCAGCCGGAGGGAATATGATGGCGGCCGTGGGCGTGGGCCGCGGGGGCGGGGTCCGAGGGGGGAGGCCGCGGGGCGGTGGGGGGGGGAAAGTCGCCGCAGCGGCGGTGGGGGGGGGGGGGGGGGGGGCGGGCGGGACGAGCTTCGGCAGCAGCAGCACGGGAAAACCTTCTGGGAGGAGGCTTTCGAACACACAGCAGCGGCGGCACCTTCGGCAGCAACGTCCCCGGCCGGCAACTTCGGCAGCAGCAGGCGGCGGCACCTTCGACGGGGTCCAGCGTCAGCTTCCGGCAGCAGCAGCGGAGGCAGCTTCGGGACCCGGGCGGAGCGGAGGCTTCGGCACAGCAACCCACTGGCGGAGGCGGAGGAGGCTTTCGGGGCCACGGCTGGAGGTGGAGGGGCGGAGGCTTCGGCAGCGCTGGCTAGGAGGGGGCAGCCCGGTCATGGCGGAGGCGCTGGGCGGGTCTAGGTGGAGGTTTTCGTGGTAAGCGGAGCCCGGAGGCAGCGGAGGTTTTCGGTGGTGGAGCGGGGAGGCAGCGGAGGTTTTTCGGTAGCGCGGCCCCGCTGGCGGTCACCTGGCGGGAGGTTTTCGGCGGGCGGGCTCAGGAGGGGCAGCCGGGGGAGGTGTTTCGGTGGCCGGGAGCCGGAGGCAGTGGGAGGTTTCGGGGGTGGGCGGAGCCGGAGGGCAGCGGAGGTTTTCGGTGGGGAGCCGGGAGGCAGCGGAGGTTTCGGTGGCGGGGTGCTGGCGGGTCTAGGTGGGAGGTTCTGCTGGCCGGAGGTTTTGGAGCCGGCGGGGAGGGGTGCCGGAGGACTGGTGGCGGCAGCGGAGGTTTCCCCACGGCGGGTTGCCGGGAGGATCTGGTGGCGGAGGCTTCAGCGGGGGAGCAGGCGGCGGCTGGCGGCTTTGGAGGTCTTTTGGTGTGGCGCCGCTGGAGGCTTCGGAGGCGGTGGGCGGTGGGGCGCGCACAAGCACCAGCGGAGCAAGCTCAGGGCGGTTTTTGGCGGCGCCCCGCTAGTTCTAGTGGGGGCCCGCCAGTGGTGGCTCCGGAGGTCGCTGCTAGTTCCAGCGGGGGCCCGCAAGTGGGTGGCTTCGGAGGGGCTGGCCAGTTCTAGTGGAGCCGCCCAGCGGAGGCTTCGGAGCGCGTGCTAGTTCCAGCGGGGCCCGCCCCAGTGGTTTCGGAGGGGCTGCTAGTTCCAGCGGAGGTGCCAGCGGCGGCGGGGCGGGCGGGCGGCGGCGGGAGTGGCCCGCAACCGTAAGTCTTCCTCGTTTTCCTTCGTACAATTCACACATCGGGCTGATTGCATAAAACGCGTTTAAAAAGGTTTAAAAAGCGATATCTTTTTACATAAGAAAACATGATAAACATGCCATGCCTAGCTCTATATTCTATTGCTATTGCTAGGACAAATGATAAACACATCTGGTTTATGAGCTTTCCCTTTCATGACCGAGAAATGTTATTTAGCTCCTCATTCTGTTATTATGGGGGTATATAGATAGATTAGATTTAAGATAGATAGATAGATGATAATAATTTAACCGATAGCTTTTTCACCTGTTTTTTTCAAAAAGCAAAAATATAAAAATGGATGGGTAAAAAATAACAATAAAAAACAATACCGGTAAAAAAAGTTAAAAAAAATTAATAAAAATAATAAAATAATAAAATAATAAAAAAATAATAATTAATAATATAATAATATAATATAAATAATAATGATAAATAAAATAATAAAATTTTAAAAATATAATAATAATTTAATAATGGCGATAAAAAGGTAATGTTATAAATGCATATATTTTGATATTTTATAATAAACTTTAATATAATACCCATTAACCCCCATAAAAACATCCACACCTGTTTTTAAAACGAGTTTTTCCCCTTGCAAACATTCCAGCGTCCCCCCATCCCGGTCGTCCCGGCAAGCCCTATCGGAAACACCTAGCACCGGGTTTTACAATCCACCCAAGAGGTTAAAATGCCCCCACGCAGACGCAAAACAAGCAGATCGGCGAAAGGGAAAGGTTGTTTGGGAGGAAAATTTCCCTTGTTTTTTGGGTGATTACCCGCTGACTTTCTGGTGTGAAATTGCCTTGGTTTGGGGTGATTACGCTGACTGGCGGGTGGTTGTTGAAATTGCCTTGTTTGGGTGATTACTACCCTGACTGCTGTGGTGTGAAAAATTGGCCTTGTTTTTGGGTTTTGGATTACGCTGACTTCTTGTGGGGAAAAAAAAGGAATAAACTGGGGGTTTTTTTTAGTTTTGTAATCGTATAATTTTAGCGTTTTTCCAAAACATGGGATTTTTTGGAAATGCGTGGTTTTATCGATTCCCCCTGTATGTTTTTTGATTTGCATACACATAGGGGGAGGAAAAAAATCGTTATGGTTTACATATTAGATAACAGATAACCCCCTCAAAAAATCTACAAACAATTTTAAATTTTATCATTATGCAATGAAATTCCTAGAAAATGGGGTTCCCCTTCCACGATTATTTTTTTTTTTCAAATATAAACAATATGTAAAACGTTACTAAGTAGACGCTGAAATATTTTAATGTAACTAAATTGTCAACCCCTTGATTTTGAATAATTCCTTTATACATGTGAGTAAACCAACCCCAAAAGAATAAAATTAATGTAATTCTGAATAAATACATCAATAACATTTTTGATTAAATGCCCAAACTTTTTCAAACTGAAAATTTTAAGAAAAAAAAAAAAAAGTATAATCATATATCCAGATTCCGGAAAATTGTGTTTTTTGAATACTTGAGTTTGGTCCCGGCTGATTTTGGGAAATAGAAAAATTATTTGGGAAGATGAATTTAAAAAAATATACAGACGATTAAACACGGAAATGAAATCTGATGAAAACAATTGGTCAGAAAAAAAGAGGCAAAAAACCCTTTGTTTTTTTTAAAACTAAAAATGGTCTTTCAATGAGGACTATTTTATTATTATTATTATTACCTATTAATCACATGGGTTTTTTTATTAAACATCATTTTTGATTTATTATTATCATTAAATTTTAACGGTTCCATTAAAGAAAATTTTTCATTAAACATTTTGAAATTATGATGATATTTTTTTCCCTTATTATTTTTTATTATTATTATTATTGTTTTTTGTTGGTGTTATTATTTATTTATTAATTATTATTATTTTTTTATTATTAATTATTATTTTATTATTATATATTATTATTATTATTATTATTATTATTATTATTATTATTATTATTATTTAATTATTATTTTGTTGGGGGTGGTGGTGTTGGTTTTTCTTGGGTGCTGCTGTTATCCATAACTGTTATTACTGGTTAGTATTTTTTTTTTATTATTATGTTTATCATTTATTTGTTTATTACTAATAATATTATTATTATTTTAAAAAATTGTTTATTACTTATTATTATTGTCATCATTATTATTATTCATTATCAAATTATTTAACTGTCCATCATTTTATCATCCGTTCATCATCCATCATCATCATCAGTTATTTTAATTAAAATTATTATCGCTATTTTAGCATATTTATCATCCCTCAATTTTTTTCTACTATAATTAACAATTTTAAATTTAAAAATTTCGTTATTATGATCATTATTTGGTACAATATTTATCATTAATACCCATCGTTTTTTTTATTGTTGTGATTGTGTTTGTTTTATTGTTTTTATTCATTATCATTATTTACCATCATCCATTTAAGTTAAGAGTAGTATAAAATATCACATATTAAAAATTTTATATTAGTAGAATTAAAATAATAGTAAGTTTTAAATAAATAAGGAAGTTGTAAAAATTTAAATTTGGTAGTTATATGTATGTTAATAA
>NW_023664812.1:0-7500 GCF_015228065.2 Penaeus monodon
CTCTTAGCTCTCTAAAACCGGAGAAAGTGCCCAATGTGTTCTTCTCTGCAGGAAAATGCGAATACATACTAATGCATGATGGCCATGAAGAAAGTGATGTCCTGTGGCTTCAAATCATTGCCCATGCTCACGGATTATACACTGGCGTGTGACAGGCCGAAAAGCCAGGAAATGCAACAATTATTTTTGATACATAAAAAAGGACAGAAAGGATCTAAAAAACAAACAAAAACTACCGCCAATAAGCCTCCTTTCAGTTATTTACAAACTATTCACAAAAGTCATCACAACTCGCATCTCTGACAGTCTGGTTCTAACCAGCCTCGAGAACGGGCAGGCTTCCCCCAACAGATTCTCAAGAACAGACCACATTCACGCGCTCACCCAAATAAGAGAAAAGATAAACGAATATTGGAAACCCCTGTGTATGGCATTCATCGATTACGAAAAGGCCCATTTGCCTCTGTACAAGTACCAGCATACTAGAAGCTATTCGAAAGAGGAGTAGAGGGGTATATTGTAAAATATTGAAGATGTATACGATGATGAAACAGAAATCATCAAGCTCCACACGGAAACCGAAAAAATCCCAAATTTAAAAAAAGGTGATAGATCGGGCACTCTCTGACTTCCACTTTTCCCACACGTGAAAAAACAGCTGCGGGCATTTGCAGGTGAAACTGTGTCTGCACGGGACGTACATTGCTAAATAAAATCGTGTATAAAATATAATCCACATACATACACTTCTGATAGTCAAGCCCATGCTCACGGAGTATACCCTGCTTAGTGAGCAGCTGTATCTGTCCACACTAACAGGCCAACCCTGACATTCCGGATAAACTACTCCCCCTTCCCAAGATACACCTAAGCCAGTAGGTGGGGGGTACCTCGGCTGTCTACTTCTCAATCAAAAACATGACTGCCAAACAAGCAATGGCCTTCATTCACAGGAGACGAAGGACCCCCTGGTTACGGCGGCGATCATTCCGGAGCAGAGGGTGCTAAGAATCCCCAGTTGAAACAGGCTGCCCCATGTTGATGAACCTTTTGCACATGTAAAATAAGGGCAATGAAACTGAATCCGACTTACTAGCACTACTTGAGGGGCTCTCTTTCATTAAATGAATATTGTAGGCTCTGTGAGGGTTTGAAGACTAGGCGAAGAACAGAAGATACTAAATGGTGGACACGTGCTCTATTGGAGAGGTAAACCCCAGGGTACAAGCAGGAAATAGGGGGAGGTTTCTTATTCACAAACGTTTAGAAAAGAATATCGTGGAATTCTATAGTGTAACAAAAGGGTGGCTTCAGTAACAATAAACTAAACAATAGATACAACTTTTAAAAACTGTTCAAGTCTATGCTCCAACCTGCAGCTACAGTGATGAAGAAATAGAGATCTTCTTTGAACGTGTTTCATTTGCCTGCAAAGAGTTGAGGCTCGATCACTTGATATTATGAATACATTATTCGAAAAAAATTTTGCCATCTGACATTAAAAACGAATTGACTTCTAAATTTTAAATAGGCGCAATATGGTAAAAAATGTAGAAGTTATTAATAAAGTAAATGTTTTGGGAGCGACCATAGAATGGTCAAAGGCCAAAATAAACTACACCTCGAAAGGATTAAATTGATACTGTTACGCCGGGGCCCCCTCGTCTCTCTGCTACAAACACAAGGCAGGCTAGCAGACGGCGTGCTATCCACAGGGTCGTGGAAAACTGAACAGCTCCAAGAGGCACCGAGCACCACAGCGTCCCAGAACACCACGAGAGGAACGCCAAGTGGCGAGGCAGGGCACGAAATAAACACAAAATGTCTTTCCTTTATTTACACAAGTTATTTACCCGAAACACTTTTCTATAGGCACAATACAGGGGGGACCCAGCATGCCCACACTGGCACGATACAGCTTATAATAGGGCAAACCAAAGTTTTAGGTCACTAAAGGAAACCACGGGGTCTTCACAGGAGCAGCCCCCAAACTCCGTCTCCTCGGCTTTTTCCTCTGCTCCTCCGCTCACACCAGTTGCGACATTTTTGCCCAAGATCCTTTCATGTTAAACAGGCCCAGGTCATCCTTTTCATGTAACAAAATTTTCGCACAGAGACAAAGACCCACTGGCGTAGCACTATCCCCCCCTATCAAGCAGACGCCCCTGTCTGCTCTGACATATCTAAACCTGAACAAACTACAGAAAATTTTAAAAAAATTAGTCCTCAGGAACAAACAAATTCTTTCAAACAAAAGTAAACGTATTGTAAAATCAGTTCTCAGAAACACAAAAATCTTTCATCCAGCGTGGCTTTCTTCGCTCTCCCTGGGTCGCTCTGGAGAGGAGGGGCGGGCGGTAGATTGGCAGGGGCACCCAGAGGGGTATCTTCTTCCCCAAGACCTGCTCATGGTCACCACTGACGTCTGTTGCATGGGCCCTCACCGTCCAAATGCTCGTCCTCATCTCGTCGCAAACGTCATCTTTTTCACCATGGCCCCAGGAGAAAGCTTCCTGGCCCATGGTAACGCCACAGCCGTGCGCCAAGTCCTCGAGAAAGTCAGGCAAGGGCCCCCACACCCAACCAACTCCTTTGCTCCCCGACGACTTTTCTGGATGCTCCACTTCCTCACAAGTGCCCACTTTGCCCCAGCTGGCACCTTCCTGGGCCTTATGGGAGAATTTAGCTACCAACACTGTAACTAACCCTCCCCTGGTCCAACAGGCTCCGCCCAACCGCTACGCCATCACCAGCTGCAGGTTTTTGAAGGGGCTCCACGGGGCCCTCTACTCCACGCATCACTCTTGACAGTCGACCCGGATTCTGACTCTTCCTGGGGCAAGGTGCGTCGCTCAGCCGAAACTACCTCTGCACAGCCAACCTCTGGAAGAAAGGGCACTCTTCACCGTGCACCCTCACCAGCTTCCACCCAAAGGGTCGACACCCCGCCTTACTCTGGCTCAGGTAGTCAAGGCCCAGCAAGCAGTGTTTCGTCCAGATCGGCCACATACACCGGCAGCCGCTGCACCGTGTTTGCCCACCCCAAATACGAGCCTCCCTGGCCCTTGAGCTGCACACAATGCCCCGTGACACCACACAGGGTCTCTGTGGTGTGTCTGGAAGTTGCATAGTGGCCAACATATCGGCCGCACTTGGGTCTTCTCAGGCCCCAGTGTCCACTGTCAGCGGCATGGCTTCCCATCTATTGGGGCCCTCCACCTGCATCGTGCTGGTTCGATGGCAGCTTACCCAAGTCGGGCCCGGGAACCGAGGAGGGCTGGTTTTCGGCCTCCTTCTCCAGCCTGTCCGAGTTTTCCGCCTGTACCACTTCCTTAGCCTTAGGACATGCACTCAGATGGTGACCATACCTCCACAGTCCTTGCAGCACTGCTGGAAGGCATCAGAATCCGTCCGGTTGAGAGGACTTGGTTTCTCCGTTCCTCTGACACTAAACTATTCTGTGCCCTATCTCTCCGCAGCCCCAACACAAGCCTTGGGAAAAGTGCTGGGGCTCACCTTCCTCATGCTACTTCTCCACTTTACCTTCCGGCCCGGAGGTCACGGGGGGGATGAGCACTGGCCCCTAGGCCACGGGTTTTCCTTCAGGAGGCCTCGAACTCCAAGGCCCTCGCCAGCGCCACCTGCAGGTCCTCAGGGTGTGCCTGCTTGATGTAGATTTGCAGCTGCTGGCCCTGCAAAGCTCAACAAAGAAATCGCGGGCCAGGACCACGATCATCTCTTCCGCAGCCGCAGGGTACGACTTCCTTACCAGCGCCCCACTCCTGCGCCAGCTGGGACAGTGTCCTCGCCACGCTCACCGGTCCGCTTCTTCAAGTGGCCCGATATACCTCGGCCTGGTGGGGGTTTGCACGAAACGGCGTTTCAAACCCTCCGCCACGCTGATGTAAGAGGCATGTTGGGATGGCTGGGCAGATGCCCCAACATTTTCCACCGCGGGGCCCCTTAGCGCTATTACCAGCGGGCAGGGCCTTCTCTTCCTGGCTCCAGCCCTGGGCAATGCCAGCATTTAAAATTGGGCGACATATGCCCCCCAGGCTACCTTCCCGTCGTACTCAGCTGGCTTACGCTTCACAGAATGTCTGGAGGCCGAGGGCTGCGGGGTGGAAACGCGTGCCGTGAACTAACACGCCCGGGGGGGGGAAAGGGGGTGAGGGAGCAACGAGGCGGGTTGACCGGGCCCGAGTTTGTCGGCCACCTATACCCAAGGGAGCGGTTTCCGATGGGTCCCCCAGCCTTCTGCAGCGACCACTTGGCTCCGACACGACGCTGCGAGGCCCGGGGTTTCCTGCCACAGACCCCGGGCAGACCCAGTAAATCTGACATTTCTGGCATCTGTTGCCAGAACCCCGTCTGCCTTTTTCTGCTTGAAACGTTACTACCTCGTGACGCTCCCTTTTCCTCCTTCACTTCCTCCCTCGGGCCCTGAACCTCGCCTTTCAGAGTCTGCACCTCCTCCATCATTTTCACTCTTCACGCTGTTGCAGGCCTTGTCGGTGTACTGCTGAGTTTCCATCATCACAGATGCAAGATTGCTCTGTAGCACCTCAACAAGTCGGCAGAACTTTTCCCTCTGCCTTCCTTGCCTGCATCTCGACGAGATGGTTGCGCCTGCTCGTGTGCCCCTCTGTGCCTGCTCTTCTGCCCTTTGGCCATTTCCTCCCTCATACCGGCCAGCATGGCAGTGATCAGTCCATCTGGCTCGGCTTCACCTCACTCGTGCCTGCCTCATTTTATAGCCTCCTCTCTCTCATGGCTGCCGCCATTTTTGGGACGACATGATAAATGGGCGCGTCACTGATCAAATATCACAAATCCCACTCCTGACACCATTTGTTACCCCGGGCCGCCTCGTCTCTCTGCTACCAACACAAGGCAGGCTAGGCAGACGGCGTGCTATCCACAGGGTTCGTGAACATGAACAGCTCCAAGAGGCACCGAGCACCAACAGCGTCCCAGAACACCACGAGAGGAAACGCCCAGTGGCGGGCAGGGCACGAAATAAACACAAAATGACAGTCTTTCCTTTATTTACACAAGTCTTTTACCTGTACACTTTTCTATAGGCACAATACGGGGGGGACACCTGCACGATACAGCTTATAACAGGGCACCAAAGTTTATCAGGTCACTAAAACCCACACACGAGGTCTTCACAGGAGCAGCACCCAACTCCGTCTCTTGGGCTGTTCCTCTGCGCCTCCTCTCACAGCCAGTTGCGACATGTTTGCCCAAGATCCTTTCATGTTAACACATGCCAGGTCATCCTTTTCATGTTAACACATGTTTCACACAGAGAAAAAGACCCACTGGCGTACAATACGAAAACCGCACCCAAAATTTAGCTACTTGAAGATCTAAAACTCAATAGATAGAATGGATAGAAGCGAATACGGTAACTAGAATGTACTTAGCATCACAACAGAAGAAATAGAAAGTCGCCTAAAGGTATGAAGAGAGCGAAAACACCAGTGGAAGATGGAATTAGTATAGACCTTTAATAGATGCAGGAGAAATTGCATCAGTGAAACTACCAAATCTGTTTAAAAATGCTTTATCAACGGTAAACTCCGAAGCCTGGAAAAATATTTTGATACCCAAAAAGGGGACAGAAGGTCTAAATTCTACCGCCCAAATACCCCCCTTTTCCACAGTGGATTCTCAACAACAGACCACATCCACACGCTCACCCAATTAAGAAAAAGAAATAAATTTATAGGGATTCCCTGTGTATGGCATTCATCGATTATGAACAGGCATTTGACTCTGTGCATATACTAGCAGTACTAGAATCTATCCGAAGACAGGGGGTAGAGGGTATATTGTAAAATATTGGAAGATATATACGAAATGGACAGCAACCATCAAGCTCGACATGGAAACTGACAAAAAACCAATTAGGGAAAAAGTTTAGACGGTGATATCATCTCACCAAACTGTTTTACAGCTTGCCTTGAGGATATTCAGAAGCTAGAATGAAACGGGAAATGTATCAATTAGGAGAACGAATCCTAAACAATCTAAGATTTGCAGATGATATTGTTCTCTTCAGTCACTCTGCAATGATATGCAGCAACTAAAAAATGAAATGAATAGAGAAAGTCTGAAAATCAACATAGTATGACAAGAAAGAGACTAAATCAGTTCAACACAAAAGTTCATTTCGATAGATACATTACAATCGGAGCGCTAGAGGCAGTGGGCAAGTATATCAAACAACAAACACATCTACAAAGAGGAAATTAACAACACATCAGTCTAGGCTGGAGCGCCTTCGGCAGACATAGTACATACTAAGAGGCTCCTTGTCATTATGTTTTTAAAAAGAAAAAACTTTAACCAATGCGTCCTGTCAGTTTTTGACCCATGGATCAGAAAAATGGACTACAACCAATTACTGAGAGGAAACCAATAAGTGGCCGAGAGGGATGGAGAGGTTGATGCTGGGAATTAGCCTAAGAGATCGGATGAGGGCGTAGTGGAGCAGGGAAAAGACAAAGTGGAAAATATACTTGGGAGCATCAAAAAGAAAAAATGGCAATGGGCAGGGCATATACATCGGAGACAGGACAACAGATGGACAAAGAAAATAACAGACTGGGTTATAGATAATATAAAGAGGCCAAGGGCCAACCAGTGGGAGATGGCGTGACGAAATAACGAAATTTAGGGCCAGACTGGAAACAGACAAAGCTGGAAAGATTGGGAAAGGACTACTTTCCCTGCAGTGGATTTACTCAGGCTGATGATGACGGTGATATATATATATTTACACACAATATTTTATATATAAAATATATATATATATATAATATATATATTATATATATATATATAATATATATATATATATATATTTACACATTCATATATACATACACACACACACACACCACACACACACCACACACACAACACACACACACACACACACAACACACACACGCCCATATATATACATACATATAACGCATACGAAATTATATAAAAGTATGTTTGTGTGTGTGTGTGTGTGTGCGCGCACACGCACACACACACACACACACACCACACACACACACATATATATAAGATTAAGGAAACCATGACGGTATGGAAACCCGGCCGCTGGTGTATGCTTTTTGCTGCTTTCGTTCATCATCAGTCGGATGAACTTCATTTGATCTAGGGCCTCGAACTAATGGAAGCTTAAGTACAAATGTCAAAGTTTGAGAACAAATCAAATGGCCATGGTCATCGAAACCCCTGAGTACTGAATAGCTCACCATATTTGGAAATCTAAATGTAGAGTCATTGAATGCCATGGATTTTACGTATATACTTACACACACACATACACAACACACACAGTATGTATATATATATATATATATATATATATATTATATATATATATATAATATATATATATATATATATATTATATATTATATATATATTATTTTATATATATATATATATTAATATATATATATATACTAT
>NW_023664813.1:5000-13458 GCF_015228065.2 Penaeus monodon
GATGTCCACGTCCCGCAGACTGGTGGAATCTTCCTTTATAAGCTGCTGCCTAATTTCAACTTGAACAGCGGCTTTTCCTCCTGCTGACAGCCTCCTTGCTTCCCATATCCTCCGCCTTCTACCGTATGCCGGCCACCCGGCGCATAGTCCCGCCCGATCCTCCGACCTGATGTGACCTTCCTCTGCTTCCGTTCGTCTGGGCCTCACCCGCCCCGTGTTCCCGCGTTGCCTCTCCTCTCTCTCTTTTATACCCCCTCCTCTCCCTCTCCTCTTCAGACCTGAAATGGAATCCAGGTTTGGGTTTCGAAACTGTATTCTCATTTTCAAAAAATCCAGTTTTTGTATTGTGGGTTTTCTTCCATTGTATCACACGGAAGAGTGTTTTGCTATTCACAAATAGATGCTTGTGTTATGTGATAGTGTATGGATACAAAGTTTACCGAAATACATGAAAAGTATTATGTATGTGATTAGATAGATAAAAATATGTGTTTTGTGGACAAAGATTAAGGTATTATGGCACAAGTTTTGTAGTCAGATTTATATATATATATATATTATATATATATATATATATATATTATATATATATATATATAATATATATATATATATATATGCACTATATATGTACTTGAAATCGGGAAGTAAATTACGTTTATTATTTTTCCATGTTCCGTTTTGTATGTTGTAAAATTCAAAAATCATATTAAGTTTGAATTTTCGCTACCATAATCATATCATTACAATGACAAAGATAAATAGAAATAGTCTTTTAAAAACCTTACATATGCTTGATTCAAATTAGATACCGCATAAGTGTTGCGCTATTACAGAATTAGTTTTATTTTCTCAAAATAAGAGTAATAGACAGTCTCAAAAATTCGTACGGAGCATAATTGATTATAAATATATATTCATAAGAACTGAGGACTTTGTCTGATTGGGATATTGATTAAATATTGTGATTAACAGATGAAATAATAACAGTAATAATCACTAAAATATTACATAAATAACACAAAGGGATATATATTGTAATTTATTTAATAGTTAAAACAAATTTGTGATAACTACACACCTAAGTCTCTTCTACAATTGACACAGAAAGGGAAACCACTTGAAGTTTAATCTCTCTCTGTCGTTCTCTCTCTTTCTCTCCCTCTCCTCATTCACCTTTTCTCTCTCCCTCTCCTTCCCTCCTTTCACCTCTCACTCGATCAATCTATCTAACCCTATCGTCCTCCTTTTTTTTCTCTTTTAGTCTTTCTTTCTACCTCTACACCAGTCTACCTATCTACCTAGCAATAAATATCTATATCTATCTATCTATCTATCTATCTATCTATCTATCTATCTATCTATCTATTATATATATATATATATATATATATATATATATATATATATATACATATATGTATGTATACATGTATATACATATATATGTATATCTATATATATTATATATATATATATATAATATATATATATATATAAAATATATATTGCTACGCCATGGGTCTTTGTCTCTGTGCGAAACGTGGTGTTAACATGAAAAGGATGACCTGGGCATGTGTTAACATGAAGGGACCTGGGCAACATGACGCAACTGGCTGTGAGCGGAGGAACAAGCCAGGAGACGCGGTTGGGTGCTGCTCCTGTGAAGACCTCGTGTGTGCCCTGGTGACCTGATATAACTTTGTGTTGCCCTGTTATAAGCTGTATCGTGGAGTGTGACATGCTGGTTTCCCCCTGTATTGTGCCTATAGAAAAGTGTACGGGTAAATAACTTGTGCAAATAAAGGAAAGACTGCCCATCGTGTGTTTATTTCGTGCCCTGCTCGCCACTTGGCGTTTTCCCTCCTGGTGTTCTGGGACGCTTTTGGTGCTCGGTGCCTCTTGGAGCTGTTCACTGTTCCGACCCTGTGGATAGTAACCCCGTCTGCCTAGCCTGCCTTGTGTTGGTGGCAGGAAAACGAGGCGGAAGGCGTAACAAATGGTGTCAGGAGTGGGATTTTGGGGATATTTGATCAGTGAGGCGCCGATTTATCATGTGGTCCTAAAGATGGAGGCAGCCATGAGGCAGGCACGAGTGAGGTGAAGCCGAGCCAAATGGCCCTGATCACTGCCATGCTGCCCGGTATGAGGGAGGAAATGGAAACAAAGGGCAGAAGAGCAGGCACAGAGGGCACGCGAGCAGGCGCACCATCTCGTCGAGATGCAGGCAAGGAAGGCGAGGAACAGTTCTGCAACTTGTTGAGGTGCTACGAGCAATCTTGCATCTGTGAAGATGGAAACTCAGCAGTAAAACCGACAAGGCCTGCAACAGCGTGAAAGTGAACTGATGGAGGAGGTGCGACTCTGAAGGGCGAGATTCAGTGCCTGAGGGAGGAAGTGTGTCAGATTTACTGGGTCTGCCTGGGTCCGTGGCAGGAACCCCGGGGCTCGCAGCGTCGTGTCGGAGCCAGTGGTCGCTGCAGAAGGCTGGGGACCCATCGGAACCACTCCCTTGGGTATAGGTTGCGGCAAACTTGGACCCGGTCAACCCGCCTCTTTTGCCCCCCTCACCCCCTTCCTCCCCCCCGGGCGTGTTAGTTCACGGCACACGTTCTCCACCCTGCAGCCCCACGGCCTCCACACATTCTGTGAGGCATAAGCCAGCTGAGTACAATGGAAAAGTGGCCTGGAGGCATATTCGCCCGTTTGAAATGCTGGCATTTTGCCCCAGGGCTGGAGCCAGGAAGAGAAGGCCCTGCAGCTGGTAACAGCGCTAAGGGGCCCCCGGGGGAAGTGTGGGCATCTGCCCCGCCACCCCCACAGTGCCTCTTACACCCAGCGTGGTGGAGGCTTTGAAACGCCGTTTCGGGCACCACCACCAGATCGGGTATATCGGGCCCACTTGAAGCGCACTCGTGAGCGTGGGGGGAAAACTGTCCCAGCTGGCGCAGGATGTGGAGGCGCGGGTAAGGAGGTCGTACCCTGCGGCTGCGGAAGAGATGATCGTGGTCCTGGCCCGCGATTTCTTTGTTGACGCTTTACAGGACCAGCAGCTGCAAATCTACGTCAAGCAGGCACACCCTGAGGACCTGCAGGTGGCGCTGGCGAGGGCATTGGAGTTCGAGGCCTTCCTAAAGGCAACCAGTGGCCTAGGGCCAGCTGCTCATCCCCGCCATGACCTCCGGGCCGAAAGGCAAAAGTGGAGAAGGTGGCATTGAGGAAGGTAAACCCGAGCATTTTCCCAAAGGCTTGTTTGGGGCTGCGGAGAGGTAAGGCACAGACGTAGTCGTGTCGGAGGACCCGAGAACACGTCCTCTCAACCGGAACGGATTCTGATGCCTTCCAGCAGTGCTGCAAGGAGTGTGGCAAGTATGGTCACCATCCGAGACATTCCTAAGGCTAAGGAAGTGGTACAGGTGGAAAACTCTGGAGAAGGGGGCCGAAACCCAGCCGTCCTCGGTTCCCGGTCCCCGACTTGGGTAAGCTGCCGTCAAACCAGCACGATGCAGGTGGAGGGCTCAATAGATGGGAAGCGGACACTGACAGTGGACACTGGGGCTGAAAAGACCCTAGTGCGGCCTGATATGTTGGCCACTATGCGACTTCCAGACACACCACAGAGACTGTGTGGTGTCACGGGGCATTGTGTGCAGCTCAAGGGGCCAATGGAGGACCGTATTGGCGTGGGCAGCACGGTGCAGCGGCTGCCGGTGTATGTGGCCGATCTGGACGAGCACTGTTTGCTGGGCCTTGACTACCTGACGCAGAGTAAGGCGTGTGTCGATCTTGGACGGAAGCTGGTAAGGGTGCATGGTGAAGATGTGCCCTTGCTTCCAGAGGTTGGCTGTGTGACTGCACCTTGCCCCCAGGACAGAGTCTAGAATCCGGTGTTGACTGTCAAGAGTGATGCGTGGAGTAGAGGGCCTCGTGGACCCCAAACCAAAACCTGCAGCGGCTGATGGCATAGCGGTTGGGCGGAGCCTTGTTGGACCAGGGAGGGGTTAGTTACAGTGTTGGTACTAACTTCTCCGATAAAGGGCCCCGAAGGGTTTCCAGCTGGTTGCAAAGCTGGCACTTGTGAGGAAGTGGAGCATCCAGAAGAGTCCCTCGGGAGCAAAAGGGGTTGGTTAGTGTGGGCCGTTGCCTGACTTCCTCGAGACTTGGCGCACCGGCTGTGGCGTTACCATGGGCCAGGAACTACTCCCGGGGCCATGGTGAAAAAGAAATGACGTTAGCCCCCGTAGCGGCGATGAGGACGTGGCAGACGCTGACCGAGATGAGGACGAGCATTTGGAAAGGTGAGGGCGGATGCAAAAACATCAATGGTGACCATGAGCCAGGTCTTGGGGGAGAAGATACCCTCTGGGTGCCACTGCCAATCTACCGCCGCCCACACCTCCTCCAGAGCGACCCCAGTGAGAGCAAAGAAAGCCGTACTGGATGAAAGATTATTGTGTTTCTGAGAACTGAATTTTTTTAAATTTTCTGTATTTGTTTCAGGTTTAGATATGTCGAGCAGACGGGGGGGGTATGCTACGCCAGTGGGTCTTTGTCTCTGTGCGAAACATGTGTTACATGAAAAGGATGACCTGGGCATGTGTTTTAAAATGAAGGGACCTGGGCAAACTGACGCAGCTGGCTGTGAGCGGAGGAGCGGAGGAACAAGCCAAGAGACACGGTTGGGTGCTGCTCCTGTGAAGACCTCGTGTGTGCCCTGGTGACCTGGTAAACTTTGTGTTGCCCTGTTATAAGCTGTATCGTGCAGTGTGACGTGCTGGTTTCCCCCTGTATTGTGCCTATAGAAAAGTGTACGGGTAATAACTTGTGTAAATAAGGAAGACTGTCATTTTGTGTTTTATTTCGTGCCCTGCCTCGCCACTTGGCGTTTTCCCCTCCTGGTGTTCTGGACCTGTGGTGCTCGGTGCCTCTTGGAACTGTTCAGTGTTCACGACCCTGTGGATAGCACCCGTCTGCCTAACCTGCCTTATGTTGGTGGCAGAGAGCGAGCGGTCGGCGTAACAAATATATTATTATATATATAAAGATCCGTAACCAACCTACTGAGGATCAGAGACCGGAGCAGTCTGGATTTACTCCAGGAAAGTCCCCCGATAGACCGTATACTAGCGCTTCGAGTAATTGTGGGAACGTCGTCGTGAGTTTGGTCCCTGGGTTGCTTGCAACCTACAAAACGCGTCAGAGGCGTTTGACTCGGTGCATTTGGGGAAACGCTATGGGAGATCCTGAACTCGGGGAAATTTTTTTCACAGATTATTGGCCCAATAGCAAGCTTTTATACTGGTACTGAAAGGCTGTAAGTGTGGTGGGTGTCTGTCGAACTTCTTCCCTGTTAATTCAGGGGTGAGGCAAGGCTCTGTCCTTGTACCAACACTTTTCCAACATCTGTATGGACTGGATAATGGGCAGAGCTACTAGCCAAAGTCAGTGTCAAGCAACACTAGGCAATATCAAGGTCTCAGACCTTGACTTTGCCGACGATGTTGCTATCCTATCTGAGTCCTTGGAGTCACTGGTGGTGGCTCTTGATGCATTTAGCAATGAGGCGAAGCCCCTAGGCCTAGAGGTTTCCTGGTCCAAGACCAAGATTTAGGACTTTGGGGGCCTGTTAGAGGAACTCGTTCAGTCGATCCATGCTTGTGGCGAGGACGTTGAAGTTACAGAGAGTTTTACATACCTTGGTAGCGTAGTCCATATCTCTGGGCTGTCAGACCAAGAAGTCAATAGACGGATTGGTCTGGCAACAGGAGCCATGAACTCGATCAACAAGAGCGTTTGGAGGTGTCGGTACCTATGCCAAAGGACAAACTGCAAAGTCTTCAAGGCCTTGATACTGCCAGTTTTGCTCTATTGAAGCAAAACCTGGACGCTATCCAGTGTATTGGAGTCTAGTCTTGATGCCTTTTGTAACAAGTCCCTTCGCCGGATCATGGGGTACAGTTGGCAGGACCACGTGTTCAAACCGGTGGTTTACAAACCCTGAGACTGGCATGGGACCTGATCTTGCATAATCCGGGTTTCGCCAACTCAGGCTATATGACCACCTAGCTCGTCTCCCTGTGGACGATACTTTCCCATCAGTTGTCTCTCTACATGACAACCCTGGGTGGAGGAGACATGTGGGGGAGATCATGGCTTGGGCAGCTTTGACGAGACCTGGGCGCGAGGGAATTAGAGATGGGCCCTGGGCCTGCCTAGAGACTGGCCTCGAGGGATCCTCGTGGCTGGAAGCGAAGGGTGGATGCGGCCATGCGCCCCCGTCGGCGTTAGCTCCTTGATGATGATGATGATATATATATATTGCTACGCCAGTGGGTCTTTGTCTCTGTGCGATACGTGTGTTTACATGAAGGGACCTGGGTAAACATGACGCAGCTGGCTGTGAGCGGAGGGGCAGAGGAACAAGCCAAAGGGACGGATTTGGGTGCTGCTCCTTGTAAAGACCTCGTGTGTGCCCTTGTGACCTGATAAACATTGTGTTGCCCTGTTTATAAGCTGTATCGTGCAGTGTGACATGCTGGTTTCCCCTGTATTGGGGCCTATAAAAAAGTGTACGGGTAAATAACTTGTGTAAAAAAAGGGAAAAGACTGTCATTTTGTGTTTACTTCGTGCCCTGCCTCGCCATTTTGGCGTTTCCTCTCGTGGTGTTTCTGGGACGCTGTGGTGTTCGGTGCCTCTTGGAGCTGTTCAGTGTTCACCAACCCTGTATTAAAACACGCCGTCTGCCTAGCCTGCCTTGTGTTGGTGGCAGAGAGAGACGAGGCGGCCGGCGTAAAAAATTGGTGTCAGGAGTGGATTTGTGATATTTGATCAGTGACGCGCCGATTTATCATGTCGTCCAAAGATGGCGGCAGCCATGAGCGAGAGGAGGCTATGACTGAGGGGAGGCACGAGTGAGGTGAAGCCGAGCCAATGGGCTTATCACTGCCTGCTGGCCGGTATGAGGGAGGAAATGGCACAAAGGGCAGAAAAGCAGGCACCAGGGGAACCGAGCAGGCGCACCATCCTCGGTCGAGTGCCCGGCAAGGAAGGCAGAGGAAAAGTTCTGCAAACTTTGTTGAGGTGCACAGAGCAAACTTGCTCTGTGAAGATGGAGACTCAAACAAAATACAACCGACAAGGCCTGCAACAGCGTGAAGAGTGAACTGATGGAGGAGGTGCAGACTCTGAAGGGGAGGTTCAGGGCCTGAGGGAGGAAGGGAAGGGAAAGGCGGCGTCCAGGTAAAACGTTGCAAGCAGAGAGGCAGACGAGGTTCTGGAAAACGATGCCAGAGTGTCGATTTACTGGGTCTGCTGGGGTCCGTGGCAAAAAACCCCCCCCGGGCCTCGCACGCTGTGCAGCCGGGGCGTGCGAAGGCTGGGGACCCATGGGAAAACCCTCCCTTGGGGTATAGGTGGCGGCAACTTGGACCCGGTAAACCCCCCTGTTGCCTCCCTTACCCCCTTCCTCCCCCCAGGTGTGTTAGTTCCGCACGCGTTCTCCCCCTGACCCCCTCGGCCTCCAACATTCTGTGGGGCGTAACCAGCTGAGTACGACGGAAGGGGGCCGGGGAGGCATATGTTGCCCAATTTAAAATGCTGGCATCTGCCCGGCTGGACCCAGGAAAAAAGGCCCTGCAGCGGGTAACAGCGCTAAGGGCCCCGGGGTGGAAGTTTTGGGGGCATCTCCCGCCACCCCAACGGCTCTTACCCGCGTGCAGAGGTTTTGAAACGCCTTTCGGGCACCACCACCAGGCCAAAATATATCGGGCCACTTGAAAACGGACTCGTGGCGGGCGAACCTGTCCCGCTGGCCGGTGTGGGGGCCTGGTAAGGGGGTCGACCCTGCGGCTGCGGAAAAATGACGGGGGGGCCCGGCCCGTATTTTTTTTTTGAAAGCTTTACGGGCCCGCGCTGCAAATCTACATCAAGCGGGCCCCCCTAGGACCTGCGGGGGCGCGGCGAGGGCCTTTGGGTTTTGAGGCCTTCCGAAGGCAACCATGGCCTGGGGCCCCTGCCAGCCCCCCGTGAACTCCGGGGGCCCAAAGGGTAAGGGAGAAGGAGCTTGGGAAGGGGACCCAAATTTCCAAGCTTGTGTTGGGGCTGCGGAGAGGGGGGCACAGACTATCAGTGTTGGGGGGCGGAGACCTCCCTCAAAAGGGCGGAATTTTTGATGCCTTCCACTGCTGCAAGGGCTGTGGCAGGAAAGGTCACCGCCGATGCATGTCCTAAAACTAAGAAAATGGCCAGGTGGGAAAATCGGACATGCTGGAGAATTGGGGGCCCCCCCCAACCCGCCGTCCCGGTTCCCCGGGCCCCCCGACTTGGGGGAAACTCCGTCGAACCAGCCATCAGGTGGAGGGCTCAATGATGGGAAACCGCCGCCTGACATGGGCATTGGGGGCTGAGAAGACCCAAGTGCGGGCCTGATTGTTCCACTATGCGACTTTCCAAAAAGCA
>NW_023664814.1:0-47743 GCF_015228065.2 Penaeus monodon
TTAGGGTTTTGATTCATTAACACTTGGGTTACGGCTTTGGGTTACGTAATCGATTGCGATTTCCGGTTCTCATTAACCTACTTCCTGTTTACACCCCTCATGAAACGTACGTGAGTGGAGTCGTTCTGCCCCTTATGCATCTACTTATATATATATATATTTTATATATATATATTTATATATTATATATATATATAAAATTAATATACATATAATATATATATATATAAAATCTCAAAATATATATATAAAATATATTATAATATTAATATATATTATATATATATATTTTAATAATATATATACATATACCATATATATTATATATATATATTAATATATATAATATATATATATTTTTTGTGTGTGTGTGTGTGTGTGTGTGTGTCTGTGTTTGTGTGTGTGTGTGGTGGGTGGGGGTTTTGTGTATGTCTCTGTTTGTGTGGTCTGTATGTGTATGTGTGTGTATTGTTTTTGTGTGTGTGGTAGTGTGTGTATGTATGTGTGTACACACACACACACACCCCACAACACAACACCCCACAGACAACACACACAACACCACAACACACCACACACCCCACACTAAAATATATAATATAATATATATATCGACTAAAGACTGTCACGACGGCAAACTGAGATCGAGGGTTCGAGACACCGCCCGGCGCGGTGTTCCCTTAGGCAAGGAACTTCCCTCGTTTGCCTACCTACCCACTGGGTGGCCAAAGCCAGCCCAAGTCTGTACTGGTCACAAGCCCGGATAAACAGAGAATGATTACCTAAAAGGTAACACCGGCACTCTCCGTTGAAAGGAACTGGGGACCCTACCACGTACTCACTCCAAGAGCATCACAACATGAAAACTACAGTTAAAGATCATTTTGGACCACGGCGGCTCAAACATGAGCCTACCGTTAAAAAAATATATTTTTATATATTATATATAGTATATATATATATATATATATATTATAAAGATGTGGATAATTCTATTGGGTTTACAGGATGTGATAATTCTATTTCGGTTACCAGTGGACCACGGGGCTGTTTTCCACGTGGATCCAAATGTCCCAAATAAGAACCACCCGCTCAGCGAGGGCGGAGGCCACATTTTATATCTGACCTCTTTTTGACCGGGATTTTCATTCCAAGCTACCGACGCGGTGGGGTCAGCTCTCGCCTCCCTCCGGAGAGTTCGTGTCAAGCGACCAGCGCGGTAAGGTCAGCTCCGCCCTCTCTCCGGGCAGCTGACCGGGGCCTCCGCGCGGCGCTTTTGACCCTTAGACAATCGTAGCGTCGTCGTAGCATGTGTTCACCCCTTTACGTGTGTTTTGCGTCCCTGTCAGCCACTGTACTAGATTTACGCATAGCCGTTTATATCTGGTTGGCAGCGGGGGCCGTTGCATCCTTTTGGCATGCAACACGAACACCCCAAACCCCCGAAGAAAAAATCCCTCGACCGCTAGAAGACATGTCGAAGAACAAAAAAGCACGTAAGTACACGTTTGGGCCCCTTCTTATTTTTTTTTCCCTCTTCTCCCATACATGTTTTAAGCCGTTGTTTTTGTTGGGTTAAAAGGTGCTAATGCAGCAAATGGCTCGTTCTCCCTATTCTTCCACCTCAGATCGTATTTTCCGTGCGATCGAGTATGTGATCAATAAACAGAATATCGTCGTTAGTAAAGTATTATTATTTTCTCTCGTTTTTAGAGATTTATATTGTTTCATCTGCAACGATTAACGCGTTCGTGATTTATCTTATCACGAATACCATTTCATTTTATCTCGTTCCTAACCCTGGGCCCCCCGACCTGCCCGTCCCTTTCTTTCTTTTGCGGTCACTTTGGATTAGAAAAAGGTTATTTTCCTGTCTTGACCTGACCTCACTTTCTCTTTTCCCGTGGGTGGCGGCGTGGGTAGGGTCAGATGACCACTTGGTTCCCTCTGTTTTGGAAGCAAACATATCATTGTTACATTGCTTTTTGGGGACACGTTCTATCGGCGCTAGAGCGAAGCAGGTAACAAAATTGTATTATTTGGATATAGCGTAGATCTTCCCCATATCATATGCACAGGATTGCCCGATATTGCCCCGGGGTTCGTAAAACGCCTAATAGATCTGCGCTCCTCGTTCGAAAGTGGGTGCAATAAACCAAAGTTATTCGTTCGGCACCTTTTGAGTCATGTGACCCGCGATTACGTCCATTAATTAATGTAGGACTAGGGTTTAAGCTAGAATCATTATTCGCTTATTAATCACACCTTTCTCCCCCTCCTCAAGTCGCTGCATTTTTGGGTACCCCCCAAGCGTTTGTGTGATTCGTGAATTATATATCCTCGGGAATTTTGCGAGCGCCCCATTACAGATACGCAGAAGAGAGTAGGGTTATTATATTCCGGGCTCAGTCGTTTCAGTCATATACGGCATTTGGGTATAGGATCCCCCCGTTATTTAGTTTTATTGAAGTCTGACGTGCAAAGCTAGACATGTACCTCGGGAGTTCAGATTTCTGACCCCGAGAAGATTTGCTTGATAAAAAAATTGGCGAATTTTTTTTCATGTCACCATTCTTCATGCGTACATTCTGTCGCATATCATTATATGTTAAATCCAATGTGGTAGTTGAAATAATCTTAAATAGCTAGCATTGCTAATTTACTTCAGTTTTATTATAGTGAATGCTAATATTCTGTTTGTGTTCATTCTCTGTGTGAGGTCACTCTCGCTTCCCTCTCATTAACGATAGCTGTCACTCACACACGCATACACACCAAATTCGCTCACTCCAAAACACAGGATAAAAGACACTGACCCTTTTCATTGTCTTGTACCGGCGTAAAGATATATCTCTTTAGCCCGCAATTTTGTCTGTCGCTGTCTGTGTACAAGTTACATCTATTTCTTACTGTGTGACGACTATGGTTCAAATAGATCTTCGCGGATCGCCGATGTCGTTCCCTTATCTATTCTCTATTCTTCTCAAATGGTTGGTAGTTCAAATAGGTCTATGCGGACCGCTACTGACACTCCCTCTTCTATTTTCTTCTTTTCCTTTGTGAAAATAAAACACAAAATGAAAAAAAAGATGAAAAATAAGTTAAAAACCAACATTAAAACCGTAAATTGTTATGAATAACCGGCTAGTGGGAACTACCACCCCATCTTCTCTGTTGCCTTTCTTTTTCTCTTACTCTGGCCCTTACGTGTATGATCTGGCTCCCGACTTTATATTGCAGTCGGACCGACACGGCACCGAAGGGGACCCTTAGGATGCTGTGAGAAGGACGTCATCGAAGATCGCCATAGGCCCACGGACCAGGATTTTCGTCAGAAAAGGTTTTAAGCCGTCCCAGTGTATCGACGGGCGTTGCCTGCCGACTCCCCCTAGATCCAGCGAACCAGCACCTTTGCCGCAGGTACCAGTCGCCCCAGAATGCTGTCCTGGCGGACGCCTGCAGATCCGGTCAACTCCCCGGAGCTCGGGAGCGCAGATATCAGCCGCCACGAGATGCCGCCCCTGCCCCGACGCCCGTAGATCCGGACGAAGATTACGAGGACGTGTGGGCGCGAGAAGGACCTGGACGAGATCTGTGAGGACGTGTGGACGAGGACGCCGCCGAGTTAGGCCTGGGCCAGGACTACGAGGAGGTCAAGAGGAATCCGAAGTCAAGGAGGACCTGTGCGAGACTTTCGAGGGCATGTGAACATCGGACGGACAGATTACACCAAGGATCAGGAGGATGACGACGACAGGGACGAGCAGCCACGAAAAGGCACCAAAGGGCAACGCACGAGTACGAGACGACCAGCCAAGTTAGGTCACCCTTGAAGGCGCCCCGAGGGCGAGGCGCGAGTAGGTGGCCGAACAATATAAAATGTGGATAAATTCTATTTCGTTACAGGATGTGGATAAATTTTATTTCGGTTACAGGATTGGATAATTCTATTTCGGTTTCCAGTGGACCACGTGGCTGTTTTCCATGTGGATCCAATGTCCCAAATAAGAAAACCCCCCGCTCAGCGAGGGCGGAGGTCACATTTTATATCTGACCTCGTTTGACCGGGAGTTCGTGCTAGCTACCACCCGCGCTAAGGTCAGCCCTCGCCTCCCTCCAGGTGGCTGACCGTGACCTCCGCGCGGCCCGATAACCCGTATAACTAAACATGTCGTGTTCTTATACTGCTGGTGTCACTCTCAGAAATAAAGAGTCAAGCCGAATACCAGTATCAAAACCCCTGCAAGCCATGTAATTGGTTCTTTCCCGTTATATATAATATGTGTGGTGTGTGGTGATATATATGTAAAATATATTTTATATAATATCTATATTTTATATATATATATACATAATACATCATACATACATATTTATATATTTTATATATATATTATATATAAAAATAAAATAAAATTTTTATATATATTAAAAATATATTTTATATATATATTAGTCAGTGCAAATGCACACACCAGTCGCCGCATGCGAGTGCGTGAGTGCATCCTGCACACACGCATCGCCCGCGTGCATATATGAGCACGCGCGCTGATTTAAAAAATTTTAGGTTAAATCGAACCTAGATACGATGAAGTTCCTTGGGGAAGGAACTTCACTGCGATTGCTTTTTTAGCCACTGGGTGGGCAAGCCAGCCCAAGTCAGTGCTGCTCTCAAGCCCGGATAAGTAGAGAGAATGATTACCTAAATGGTAACCATGCACTCTCTGTGGAAAGGAACTGGGGACCCTACCACGTACTCACTCCAAGAGCATCACAGCATGAAAAAATGCAATAAAGTATCATGCTGTGACCACGGCGGCTCAAACATGAACCTAAAAAAAAAAAAAAAAAAAAAAAAAAAAAAAAAAAAAAGGAAATTTTTGTTGGAAATTTTAATTCAAATTTCCCCCCCTTTTTCCCCCAGGGATGGTTTGGGATCCCCAACCCCAAATTCCCTTATTTCGGTTACCCAAAAGGGGGGGAAAAAAAAAAACCCCCCCTTTTTTTTTTTTTTTTTGGGCTTTTTTTCCTTTGGGGGGGGGGGGGGGGGGGGGGGGGGGGGGGGGGGGGGGGGGGGGGGGGGGGGGGGGGGGGGGGGGGGAAAAAAAAAAAAAAAAAAAAAAAAAAAAAAAAAAAAAAAAAAAAAAAAAAAAAAAAAAAAAAAAAAAAAAAAAAAAAAAAAAAAAAAAAAAAAAAAAAAAAAAAAAATCCCAAATTTTTTTGGGGTTTCCCCAAAAAAGGGAACCCCAAAGGGAAAACAGGGCGGGAAAGGTAACCTTTTTTATCTCCCTTTTTAAACCATTTGTTTTAGAAAAACCGGCTAAGGGTGGGCCCCCTTTTCCCCCTTTTCCCCCCATTCCTTGCCCGTAACTTTTCCCCGGGCCCTTTCCCGAAAATTTTTAAACTTCTGTTCTTATTTTCGGGGGGAAATTAAAAAAAAAAGAAAGCCTTTTTTTGCCCTTGTTTTTCAAACCCTTTATTAGTTTTTTGGGGGTGTTGTGAAAATTTGGGGAAAAATATATTATTATTAATTTATATTTTTACCTCCAACATCTACATTTTTAAAATTTAACATTTATAATTTAAATATATGTTAAAGGGAGGTGGCGGAGGGGGAACCAACCCGTCGCCCCTTTTTTTGCTTTGAACCCAAAAGGGGGTTTTAAATTTTTTGTTTTCAACCCGGGGTTTTGAATTTTTTTTTGGGAAGGTTTTGGGAAAATTTTTTTTTAACTTCCCAACCGCCCAATTATTTTCCCCAAACCCCGGAAAATGAATAAAGTTACCAAAAGCCCTGATTCGGGGGAAAAACGGGGCAAAATTTTCCCCTGGTTTTCCCATAAAATTAAATTTTAAAAGAATCGGGGCGGGGGTTTTTGGGGGGGGAAAACCCCCGGGGCTAAAACTTCCTTTTAAAAAAAAAAAAAAAAAAAAAATTTTTTTAAAATAAATTTTTTAAACAAAATTTTCTCTTCTTTTTATAAATTTGGTTCCTTTTTTGGCAGGGGTCTCCCCCTTTTTTGGGATAATCGATTTTGGTTTTCCCACTTGGGCCACCCGAAAGAAATTTTCCAAATTTTCCCCAAAGTTCTTGTTTGGTTTGTTTTTTTTCCCCTTTCCATTCCCGGGTCTTTTAATTTTTTTAATTTTTTTTAAGGGCCTTTTTAAAATTTCCCCCTGAAAGGGGTGGAAACCCCCGTCTTTACCAATTTTATTTTTTTAAAATTCTTTATTTCCTTTTGTAAAAAGTTGGAAACAAATTTTAAAAACTATTTAAATTTTTCTTTTTCCATTCACAAAAACAAGTCCATTTAAATTTTGAAAAACTTTTTGGGGTTTAAATTTTCCCTGGATTTTGGGTCTTTGGGAGTTTTTTGGGGTTGGGGCTTTTTGGGAATGGAACGTTTTTAAATTCCCCGGCATTTGTTTATTTAAAAAATGTTTTCCTTTTTTCCCAATTTTCCTTTGATTTTTTTTATTTTGTTTTTTGGGTTACTTTTTCAGGGAATTTATTTTTTTAAAGAAAAACCCCCCCCTTTTTCTTGTTTCAATTTACTAGTTTGTTTTTTCGGGATATGGGGGGAAAAATTTGGGGTCCTTTTTTTTTGGGGGTATTTCCAACCCATCTAAAAAGTTTTTTAAAAATTTCCCAAACATTTCCATTTGGGTTTTTATATTTAAGAGGGGGGAAGAAAAAATTTTTTTGCACTTTTTTGAGTTTTAAACCAAAGTTTTTACAGTTTGGGGTTGTTTTTGGGGCCCCTCCATTTTTTAAGTTTATTTTTTAAATTATAGTTAATTATTGGGGTACTGTTAAAATTTAAAAAGGCCCCATTCGGTCCGGTAATTTTTTTTGAATTTTTCCCTTTTTTTCCAGGAAAATTTTTAGTTTAATTTTTGGGTTTTTTGGGGTTTTTTTTTCCCGGGGGAAAAAACCCGTTTTTTAAAAATTTTTTTTTTAACCAATTTTTTTTAAAAATTTTCCCCCAAAAAATTTTCATTTATATTTCCAAGGCCGTTTTTTCCCCCGAAGGGTCATTTTTTTAAAGGGATTCTTTTTTTCCCCCACTTTGGGCCCCGTAAAAGGTTTTCCCTTCCCAAAGATTCTTTTAAATTTTTTTGTTTTTAATTGGGGCTTTTTTTCTTTTTTTTTTTAAAAATTTTTTTTCTTCCCCTTGAAATTTTGGGTTTTTTTTCCTTGTTTGTTTTAATCTAATTATTGGTTTTTTTTGCTTTATTTTTTTGATTTTAAAATTTTGGTTTATTTTTTTTGGGGGTTTTTTTCCCAAAATTTTAAAAGTCCATTTCAGTTTTTTTTCCCTTGAAGGAATTTTCTTGGGGGCACCCCCTTGTAAATTTCCCCTTTTTTCTTTGGAAAACATTTTTAATTCTTGTTTTCTTTAAAATTTTTTCCCTTACTTTTCCAATTTTCTTTGATTTTTTTTTTTTTGTTTTTGTAATTACCTTTTTCAGGAATTTTTGGTTTTTACCCTTTTTTTCTTTTTCCCCTTTTTTAAATTTCCGATTTTTTTTTTCTTAGGGGAATTTTTTTTTCTTTTTCCTTTTTTCTTAACATTGTCACCCGGTTCCCACTTCCCCCTCTTTTTTTTAACCCCCCGGCCCGGATTGGTAAAAAATTTTTTCCTGAAATTTTTTTTTTTTTTCAAGGTTTTTGGGAGTTAAAGGGTTGGGGGTTGGACCCCCCGGCCCCTTTTTAAAAAGCCCCAAACTTAATTTTGGGGGGGGGGGAAAGGGGGCTTTCTTGGTTTTTTTAAAACTTTTCCTTTTTTGTTCGCCAAATAATTTTTTGGGGGGGAAAACCAGTTAAAAGTTAGAACCGAATTTTTTTTAAACCCCAATATCCCGCCCGTTTCCACAGTTTCACCGAAAACCACTTTGGGGGGGCTAATTTTATTTCTTTTTTGGGTTAAGGGAAAAGGTGAAAAGTTTTTCTTGGGAAATTTATAAAAATTTTTTTTTTATATTTAATTTTTTTAATTTTATAATACAAATGTTTGGGTTTGTTGTTTTGTTTGTAAATATTTATTTAAATTATATAGATTTTTTTTTTAAATATAGAAATTAAAATAAAAATTTTCCCCGCCAAAAGAAAAAAACCGCAAAACCCCCAAACCCAAAATTTTCCCCAAAACCAACCAAAAAATTTTATTACCCTTTTTAAAAACAATATTAATTTCCCCTTCTCTTTAATTTTCCCTTTTTCCCGGGGCCGTTTTAAGTTTTTCTTAATTGAGATTTCTTTTTGATCTTTTAAATTGTACCTGGGAGGTCCCGGTTTCCTTTTCCCCGGAGGGCCGGTGGAAAACCTTTTATTTAATCATTTTTAATTTTGGGGAATTTTTGGGGCCCCCCAGCCCTTTTAACTGGGCTCCCTTGGAAAAACCTTGGTTTTAAAGGTATTTTTAATGGAATTCCTTTGGCCCAAAGGAAAAAGTGCCGGGTGCCCCGAACCCCCCCGTCCGTTTTTTCCGCCCGGGGGATGGGGGCTTGGTCCACCTTTCCCCATTCGGCCACCCGGCTTTTTAAATATTTTTATATTTTTTTCAAAAAAGAATTTAAAACCGGGGGTTTTTGGGGTTTTTTTTGGGTGTTTTTTTTTAATAAATTTAAAATTTAAATCTTTAAATTACGAAATGATGAAGTTCCCGCCCAAAAACAACCCCCCCAACTCAACCCCCAACCACCCCTACCACCAACCCAACCACGGACCCACCATATATAAAACAATATAAAAAATTTATAATATTTAAAACCCCCCAACAAACCCCCCACACATATATTATTTATTTTATTTTTATTTTATGAAAAATTTAAAATATTTTTAAATTTACCTTTAAAAAAAACCAAACCAGGCACCAACACCCCGGGCGGCGGCACAAAACCCAACAACAAGAATTCCCCCCCGGGGAACAACCCCGGGGGGAACCAACCCCCAATTAAATTTTTTATAATTTGAATTAAATTTTTTAATTAACCCCACATATTTTTATTTTTTTCTTAAATTTTAATTTTTATTTTTTTTTTTATTTAAAAAAACCAAAATTTATTTTAGGGCATATTATGGGCCAAAATTTACGGGAATATAATTTTAATAAAAATATTAATAATAATAATTTTGAATTTATCCACCCAAAACCTTTTCCCAGCCCCTATATTTTTTAAATATATATATTATAATATTTAAAAAAATTTTATATAATATATATATATATATTATATTATTATTTAATAAAATATATATATTATATATATAAATATAAAAAAAAAGAAAAAGGGGAAAAATAAAAAAAAAAAAAAAAAAAAAAAAAAAAAAATATATATATATATATATTATATATAATATTTATATATTGATATATATATATAAAAATATAAATAAATATATATATATATATATATATATATATATATATATATATATATATATATAATAAAAAAAAAAAAACCCAAAAAAAACACAATAATATATTATTATATATAATTTTTTTTTTTTTTTTTTTTACCCCAAATATTTTTAAATTTTAATATATAATTATATATAAAATATATAAAATATATAAATATTTTATATTATATTATATATATATTATATATATATATTATTTTAATAAAAAATATATTTTATATATAAAATATATTATATATAAAATAATATATATTATATATTATATATATAATAATATATATATAGAAACCAAAATAAAAAAAAAATAAAAAATAATTTTTAATTATATATAAAATTTTTTTTTTTTTTTTTTTTTATATTTATTTTAAAATTTATTATATTTATATATATTTATATAATTTTATAATAGTTATATATAATTTATATATTTATATAATTTATATTATTTAAAAAATAAAAAAAAAAAAAAAACATAAATTTTATATATATATATATATTTTTTTTTTTTTATTTTATTTATTTTTTTATTTTTAAAAAAAATATATTTTTTTATATATTTATAATTTTTATATTTAATATATTTAATCTTTTATATATATTTATAATAATTTACTATTTTTATAAATATTTATATTTTTTAAATTTTATTTTTTAATTTTTTATTATATTTATATTATTTTTATATAGTTTTTTTTAATTTATTATATATATTTATATATTGTTATAAAATTTTATATATATGTAATATATTTTATTATATGTAATAATGTTTAATATGTTATATATGTATATATATTTAGTATATGGAAATATATTTGTATAAAATTTTTAAAGAATTTTTATATTTTTTTTATTTATTTATTTATGTATGTATATGTATATATATTTTATATATTTATATATTTTATTTTTATATATTGTATATATATGTAATTTATGTATATTTTGTAATATATGTATTATGTATTTTTATTTTTAATATATTGGGGTATATATATGTATATATTTATATTTTGTAAAATATAGGGGTATTATATGTATATATTTGAAATTATTTGTAATATTGTTAATTTGTAAAATTTTTATGAAATATTATTATATATAGGGTATATATATGTATAAAATTTAATAGTATAAAGGGTATATTATGTAATATATGTATATTTTTAAAATTTTTAAATATATGTATATATTTTATATTGAAATTTTTATGTTTATATGTATATTTTATGTTTTTAAAATTATGTATATATTTATATTGTATATATATGAAAAATTGATATATTATATATTTATATATTTTATATATTTATAATGTATTTTTTATTATATTCTTCTTTTTGTTATATTTTATTATGTATATTTTTTTATAAAATTGTATTATTTTATTTTGTAAAATTTATAGGGATTATTTATATATGTATATATTTATATTTTAATGTTTTTAATATATGTTTTATAGTTTAAAGGGTATATATTTATTATGAAAATATATTTATTATGTATATTATTTTTTAAGGGTATATTTTATATTGAAATATATTTATATTTATATTTTTATATATGTATATTTTATATATGTAATATTTATATTATATATTTTTTATATATGTATTTTTTTAAATTTATATATGTATATATATATTTTATTATGTTTTAATTTATATTGTATATATTTTATATTTTATAAAATTCATATATGTATAATTTAATATGTAATTTCATATTTATATTTCATATTGTATATTTTTTATATCTTTATATTTTCATATTGTAAAAAATTTTTTTTTTGTAAAATTCATATTTGAAATAATGCATATTGTAAAATTTTTTTATATCTGATCATTCATTTTCTGTTTTAATTCATATCTGTATAATTCAACTGAAAATTTCATATCTGAAAATTTTCTATCGGTAAATTTTTCAATCTGTAATTCATATTTTTTGAAAAATTTTAAAAAATTAAATTTCTGTATAAATTTCATATTTTAAAAATTAATATCTGTAAAATTTTCATATCTTTATAAAAAACATATTTTATCCTTCATATTGTATACATTATATCTGTAAAACCTTCTATCTGTATACATTCAATCTGGAATTTCCCTATCCCCTACTTTTCATATCTGTTACATTCATATCTGAATACATTCATATCGGGAAAATTACATTCATATCGTATACATTCATATCTTATACATTCAAAATCTGATACTTTCATTTGTAAAACATTCATATCTGTTACATTCATACTTTATCCCTTAAATATCTGTATCCATTCAATCTGATACATTCATATCGTAAAACATTCAATCTTTATCTTTTCATATCTGATACACATTCATATCTGTATACATTCTATCTGTATACTTCATATCGTATCATTCATATCTGGATACATTCATATCTGTATACATTCTATCTGTATACTTCTATCTGTATACATTAAATATCTGTATACATTCATATCTGTAACATTCATATCTGTAAAATTTTTAAATATCTTTTAAAAATTCTTCGGGTATACTTCTATCTGTAAAACATTCTATCTGTATACTTCATACTTATACATTCATATCGGGATAAATTCATATCGGTATACATTCATATCTGTATACTTTTCCATATCTGTAACATTCATATCTGTAACATTTCAATCTGTATACTTCATACTTATACTTCAGATCTGAAATACTTCCCTTTATCTTATACTTCATATCTGTATACATTCATATCTTTATCCCATTCATATCTGTATACATTCAAAATCTGTAACATTCAAAATTTTGGTAAAAATTTTCATATCTGTATACATTCATATCTGTATACTTTCATATCTGTATACATTCAATCTGTATACATTCATACCCTTTTAACATTCATATCTGTATACATTCATATCTGTTACATTCATATCTGTATACCATTCATCTTTTTATACATTCAATCGGGTAAAACTTTCTATCTGTTCCCTTCATATTTTTAATCCCATTCTACCCTGTATACTTTTCAAAACTTATACATTCATTCTTTATACATTCTATCTGTATACTTCATACTGTATACATTCATATCTGTATACATTAATATCTGTAAAACACATATCTGTATCATTCATATCTGTAAAACATTCATTTTATCATTCATATCGTATACATTCATTTTCTGTATACATTCAAAATCTGTAAAACCTTCATATCTGATACTTCTACTGTTAACATTCTTTTTAATCCCCCTGTATACATTCATATCTGTATACTTCATATCGTTAATTCAATCTGAAATACTTCCCAATTGTATACTTATATCTGATACATTCATTTTCGTATACATTCTTTATCGTATACATTCATATCGGGAACTTTCAAAATCTGTAACTTTTCATATCTGTATACATTCATATCTGTATACTTTCCATACTGTATACATTCATATCGTATACATTCTTATCTGTATCCCTTCATATCTGTATACATTCATTCGGGGATACTTCTATCTGTATCATTCATATCTGAAATACATTCATATTGTATACATATATTGTATACTTCTACCCTTTTATACATTCTATCTGTATACATTCATATTGTATATTCATATCTGTAAAACTTCATATCTCTGTATACTTTCATTCTGTAACATTCTATTGTATCCTTTCCCATATTGTTACATTCATATCTGTATCATTATATTTATACATTCATATCTGTATACATTCATATCTGTATAATTTCTTTTTGAAATACATTCATTTTGTATACTTTTCATATCTGTATCCCTTCATAATTTTACCTTCATACGTATACATTCATACTGTTCCCTTCATATCTTTTAATACTTTAAATATTTTGTATACTTTTCATATCTGTATACATTCAAAATCTGTAAAATTCATATCTGTATAAAAAAAATTTTTTTTTCCCCAAATATTGTATACAATTCATATCTGTTACTTTCCCATATCTGTATACATTCATATCTGTATACTTTCATATTGAAATACTTTCCCATATAGGTATAATTCTATCTGTATACATTCATATTGTATACATTCATATATTTTATACATTCATATTGTATCATTCTATTTTGTATACATTCAAAATTTTATACATTAAATATATGTTACATTCATACCCGGATACTTCCATATTGTATACATTAAATATATGTATACATTCAATTTTTAAAAATTCATATTGTATACTTTCATATATGTATACATTCATATATGTATACATTCATATTGTATCATTCAATTGTATCACCCATATATGTATACTTTTCAAAATTTTTTGAAAATTTACATTTCATATATGTAAAACATTCATATTGAAATACATTCATTATGTAAAAAACATTCATATATTATACATTCATAATGTATACTTTCCCATATCGGTATACTTTCATATATGTATACATTCTATATTTATACATTCAAAATATTATACATTCATATTGAAATATTTAAATATATGTATACAAAATTTGTAAAACATTCTATTTTATACTTTCCCATATCTGTATCATTCATTTTTGTATACTTCATATATGTATCCATTCTATATTTTAAACATTCTATCGTATACATTCATTTGTATACATTCATATTGTATACTTTCATATTGTTACATTCATATTGTATCCTTATATCTGAAATACATTCATATATGTATAACTTTCCCAATATATGAAAAATACATTCATATTTATACATTCATATCGGGTATACATTCATAATGTATAACATTCAAATATATGTAACATTCATATCTGTATACACCCTATTGTATCATTCATATATTTTAACATTCATATTGTATACATTCAAAAGGGGTTATCCATTCATATATTATCCCTTTCATAAAATTTATACTTTCATATCTGTATCCCTTTTCATATCTGTAAAACTTCATATTGAAATACTTTCCCTATCTGTATCCATTCTATATGTATCCCTTCTATATTTAACATTCATATTGAAATCCCTTCATATCTGTATACTTCATATCTGTATACATTCATTTTGGGTATACATTAAATTCTTTTTACATTCATATATTTTATACTTTTCATATCTGAAAACTTTCATATCTGTATACATTCATATTTATACTTTCATATATGTAAAAAACATTCAAAATTGATCATCATATTGTATACATTCATATTTTATACTTTTCATTATGTATACATTCTATCTGTAAAAAATTTTCAATCTGTATACATTCATAAAATGTATACTTCCCTATTGTATACATTCATATTGTATCATTCTTTTGGGTAAAACATTCATATATGTAAAACATTCAAAACTGTATAATTCCATTTGTTTTAAAAACATTCATATTGTTACTTTCATATATGTATACTTTTCATATAGGGAAAACTTTCATATATGTATACATTCTATATGTATACATTCATATATGTTATACTTCATATTTTAAAACATTCATATATGTTACATTCATATATGTAAAATTCATATAGGGTATACATTCATATAGGGTTAACATTCATATATTTATACTTTCATAAAAGTATACTTTTCATATATGTATACATTACTATATGTATACATTCATATATGTATACATTCATTTTATTTTACTTTTCTTATTTTACATTCCTATATGTATACATTCCTATATGTATACATTCCTATATGTATACATTCCTATATGTATACATTCCTATATGTATCCCTTCATATATTATCCCTTTCATATATTATACATTCATATTTTGAATACTTCATAAAATGTTACCTTCATAATGTAAAAACATTCAAAATATGTATACATTCATATATTTTAACATTCATTTTGGGTATACATTCTATATGTATAAAATTCATATATGTATACATCATATAGGGTATCCCTTCATATATGTTACTTCATATATGTAACTTTTCAAATAGGGTATACATTCAAAATATTTTATACTTTCATATATGTTACATTCATATATTTCACCCATATATGTATACATTCATATATGTATAAAATTCATAAAATGTATACATTCATATATGAAATACTTCATATTGTATACTTTCCCTATATGTATACTTTCCCATATATTTATCCCTTCATATATGTAAAACATTCCCCATATATGAAATACTTCATATTTTATACATTCATTTTGGGTATCATTCATATATGTATACATTCATTTTAAATTATAATTTCCTTTAAAAAGTATCCCTTCATGATTTTGTATACATTCATATAGGGTATCCTTCATATATTATACATTCATAAAAGTTACATTCATATATGAAATACATTCATATATGTTACATTCATATATGAAATACATTCTATATTTATACATTCATATATGTTACTTCATAATGTATCCCATTAAAATATGTTACATTCATATATGTAAAACATTCATATATTATAAAATTCATAATGAAATACATTCTAAAATGTATACATTCTATATGTTACTTCCCTATTTTTTAAATCATTCCTATTGTATACTTCATATATGTATACATTCATATAGGGTATACTTTTCAATAGTAAAACATTCATAATGTTACTTAAATTATGTTTTACATTCATATATGTATCCCATTCATATATGTATACATTCTTTATAGTAAATTCATATATGTATACATTCATAAGGTATACTTTCATAAGTATACATTCTAAAATGTATACTTATATATTTTATACATTCATTTTTTATCCCTTTCCCATATATTAAAACTTTTCATAAAAATGTATACATTATATATGATCCATTCATATATGAAATACTTTCATATATGTAAAACTTCATATATGTATACATTCATATATGTATACATTCATATATGTATACATTCATATATGTATACATTCCTATATGTTACATTCAATATTATACTTTTCATATATGTTACTTTCCCAAAATATGATACTTTTCATATTTGTATACATTCATATATGAAAATACTTCATATATGTATACATTCAAAATATGTAAAACCTTCTAGATGTATACATTCTATATGTAAAACATTCATTTTTTAATTATAATCTTCCATAAAATGTATACATTCATATATGTATACATTCATATATGTAAAACTTCATAAAATGTATACATTAAATATATGTATCCCATTCATAAAATTTAAACTTTCTATATTATCCCTTCATATATGTTACATTCATATTTTGTATACATTCATATATTTAAAAAAACATTCAAAATTTATACATTCCCTAAAAAAGGGAAATACTTCTAATTTATCCCTTTCCCATATATGTATACATTCATATATGTATACTTTCAAAATAGGGGTTCCCATTCCTTATATTGTATACATTCATATATGTAACATTCATATATGTATCCCATTCATATTTGAAATAACTTTCATATATTATACATTCATAAAATGTATATATTATATTTTTAAAATTTTTAATATATTATTTTATATATTATATAAAAAAAACACCATCCTTCGACACTCAACTCGTCTTGCGCTTTTCTTTCAAAAGGGGGTCCATCGAAGCCCGAAAATATCTTTGATGTTGTCGCTCAGCCCTTGCCTTTTCCCCCCCTCTGTTTCCTATCACCACCCCTGTCAGCAAGTTTTTTCTCAATACTTTTTACTTCTCATCACATGACCAATAAACTTTTTTTCCCTTTTTTGTTCAAGAGGGCCCAACAGCGGGTTTCTTTGCAATTTCTTTTTTTTCTCCACTTCATCATTTTTTTTTCTTCTCCTTTTCTTTTAAATAGGGTATATTCTCTGTAACACCACATTTAAAAACTATTGACCTTTTTTTTTGTCTATCTTCTTCAGGCCCCAAACACTCAGAACCTATGACGCAATTGGAAAACTAATGATTTAAATAACCCCCTTTTTGGGCCCGTAAGGCCCATGTTTTTGGTTTTTCCGATTTATTGAGAGCAACTGTGGCTTTTTTTGGCAATGGAAAATTCTTTTTTTTTATCTCCGGTAAATCATCATATGTATTATTTAAAAGCAGTTTTCCAAGATAAGAAAAAACTTTTTCCCCATTTTCTACCCTTTACTCCTTGACTGTAACATGCCCCATCATCGTTCACGTCAGTTCCCTTTTCGAATTTTCCCATGATCTTATTTTTCTTGGCATTAAGAAAAAAAACCACCCTTTTTTTGCTTTTTTCCCTCTAACTTTTATCTAACATTTTTTGGGTAGTTAAATTATACTGCTGGCAATTAAAACTATGTCCGTCGGCGTATCTTAGATTTGATTTTTGTATCCCCCAAACATCTAAAAATACCTTCAAAATTCTCAAAAGTATCTCTCAAATTGCTTCAATATTTTTAAAAAAGGTGCGGAAAACAGAATGAAAAGCTTGCCCGTACTCCTTGGTTGATTTTAAACCCAATTCTTTTAAACCCTAAAAGGGGTTCCCAAAACATTTTGTTTGTTGTTGGTCATACAGGGCCTTTTTTTCTGGGATGACGTGTTTTCAAAAACCTCATATCTTCGTTTTTTTCCAGAGGATATCGAGATCAACAAAACCCAAAACCCCCTTCAAATAATTAAATGAAACACAGGAAAAGTTTCTTTCGGGTGTTCCCCTTTTTTTCCCTCATGATCACCCTTTAATTTAAAAATTTCTGATATGTATATAATTTAAATAATATTCCCTTTTTCCTAGCTTTATCCCATTCCTGTAGGGGGTGGGCCATGATGATTTGGTTCTGGAAGATATTTTTTATGGCCGGATCCCTTTTTCCTGACCCCAACCCTTCTCCACCCCGCCCGTCCCCCCGGAAAAGCGGCACCACATGGTTTGCCTTCCCCACTTAGTGGCTAGGTAGGAAAATCGGGGTTAAGTTCCTTCCCCAAAGGGGAACAACGCGCGGGCCCGGGTTGGACTCGAACCCTCGAACTCAGTTGCCGTCGTAAACAGTCTTGAGTCCGATGCTTAAACCCCTTTGGCAAACCCGGCCAATATAATATGTAAAATTTAATATTTTATATTATATATTTATATATATATTATAAAATATTAATTGTTTTGTTGTGTGTGTATGTGTTGTGTTTTATGTATATATATATGTATATATAAAAATAATATTTTATATATATATATATATATTTATAAAATAAAATATTATACATAAAATTTTAAAGTAGAGGGCCCAATTGACACGGGTCCTCCTCTCACATACGTATTTGAGGGTGAAAACGGGAAGTGGGTTTAAGGAGAACTGGAAACCGAAATCGATTTACTTAACCAATGACCGAAACCGAAAGTGTTAAACAAAAATAAATGACCATAACTGGAATCTTTAAATCATATTTAATGATGTTAGCATGCACACCAGACTCCCTTTAGGTCGTTCATGGCGCACCAAAACAGAAAGTGGGCAAAATTTTAAAGTGATTATCATAATCTGATCAAATTTGGGAAATAAATTAAACCCGGCTCTATGATATCTAACAGGATGTCCCCCCCTCCTCCCCAATACACCCGATTGGCAAAACGCCTCAACTTACGCTTTTCACAACGGGTTAATGCCAGGAAAAGTGATTAACGAATAAATAAACCTAACCAAATCATTTTTAAATGATGTCTAACACAAAAAAAGGATCACCCCTCCTAATGAATAGGAAAACTAACCCAAACCCAATGCCGGGTTTCACAGTTAAACCCACCACCACCACCCTTTTCCCATACCCTCCCACCCAAAACCCCGAAATATTCCTTATTTTTTAAACTTGTCCCGGGATCGAGAATTCACCTTTTTTAAAAGACAAATGATCATCCCCCAAATTAATCAATCTAAAAATGCCCCTCAAATGATGCCCTAATACAAAAACACCAAAATATTTCCTTCACCCTCCCCCCCCCTCCTCCCCAAAACCAACCCCCCTTTCCCTTTCCCTACCCCCCCCCTGCCCCACTTTCCTCCATACCCAAAGTAAAAATAGTAAGAAAAAGAAGCAAAAAAACCCAAATCACAACCTACTTAAGGAGATAATACAGCTCTGAAATTGAAGGGGCGAGGGGTCACCCCTCCAAATTTAATGGGGGCAATCAAACCCAACCCAATGCCCGGTGTCACTGATAAACCCACCTCCCCCCACCCCCCTCCCCTCCAAAACCCGCCCCGCAATTTCATCGTGTTTGAACTTGTCCCCGGGGATCGAGAATCGCCCTGTTAAGAGGGGTTGACCCCCCCTCCAAAAGAAATAAAACTGTCAAAAATCAAAAACCCCTTTAACGCCCAGGGCCCCATCGGGGTTGGCCCACACAACAGGTTTTCTAATAAACCAATAATTCCCTTTGGGGCCCCTCGTCGTGCCCGGGGATAAGAATAAAATTTAAATTTAAAAAGGGATTAAAAAATTTCATTTAAATTTTATGCTTTTATTTTTCTATTTCCATCACACACACACACACAAAATTTTGGGCCAAAGGTAAATACCAAAATAAATACTCTATCGCCTGCGTTTTGATTTTCCTCTTAAACCTTTTTTTTTGGCCCGACGATTTATTATTTTTAGTGTAGGGGGGTTTCTCCATTTAATATCTTCTTTTCTTCCGGGCGTTTTGGGTCACCTCCCTGTTCACTAAACCAAACGACTAAACAGGGTTTTAAAATCCCTTTTTGCGGCAATATTTCCTGCGGGCAACTATTGATATTTTTTGGCCACGGGGGGTTTGGGGCGGGGGGAGGGGTATTTGGCCTCATTTTTTTAAACATGTTATACTAGCCGTTCTTACCCCCAAAAATATTCATAAAAAAAATATAGTTTATTAAAAAGGATCAGGGAAATTTCCCTTGTTGTACTTTATTATGCTCTAAAGCTTACAAAAACAAAAACGCCCTAAGAGGCAAAAAACAAAAAACAGGCTTAAATTTTCTGTGTAAATGTATGCGATAACCAATATTTCATACCTTTGCACATTTCATACTTAAAAACAAAAAGGTTAATTACCTAAAAATTGAAATGACGCGGGTTTTTTATTCTTTTTTAGAGGGTTTAAATGGGGTTTTTCAAGGTATCTACCCCGGGTTCAAAGTGGGTTTCCCCCTCATATTTACGCCTGCAACCTAAAAAACCACCTTTTTTTGCTCGGGGGTAATGATGAAAAAACGAAAAGATTTAATCAGTATTTTTAAATTTTTTTTAAAAATGCAAAATATAACAAAAGTGCAAACCCTAATAAGAAAATTAAAAGAAATTATTTAAATTTCGCAGAACGATGAAAACCTTCCGACCTCCCTCATATTTTTAACTTTTTTTATATTAGCCTTTTTTACATCCCAAAGACATCATAAAAAAAAATATGTTTATTGAAAAGAATCTAAAATTTCTTGTTTTTTTGTTATGACCCCTAAAGCTTACAAAAACTACGCCCTAAGATTTTTTAAAACCCCCTAACAGGCTAAAATTTTTCCCTGTGTAAATTTAAAATGCGTAACCAATATTTCATCCCTTTTCATTTTCATACTTATAAAACAAAAAGGGTTTTAATTTACCTAATGGGTTAAAATGAAGCGGGTTTTTAAATTCTATTTGGGGAGCATTAATGGGGTTTTTTCAAGGTATCTACAGCAGGTAAAAGACTTTTTTCCCCCTCGTATTTACGCCTAAACACCTAATTATCTACCAACTGGGCGCCTACTTCCCCATATTTAAACATTTTTTTTAACTTGTAACTGATTTTGCCCAAATGACCGTTTACGACGAGTGATCACCCCTCATAACCAAAAACCCAAATACCGCACAAGGGAAAGAACCCAACCGCAGGAGGGATAGAAGTCAGGCCAGGAAATTTACCAAATTAAAGGTGTTGACCCGGAACAGGTGACCCTTTTCCTTCCCTTCCTACCCCCCCTGCCCCACTTTCCTCCATACCCCATTAAAAAACCAATAATGGGTTAAGAAAAAGAAGCAAAAAAACAAACCCCAGTCAAAGTCCTTTTAAAGGAGAAATTTCCAGCTCTGCACTGAAGTTTTTTACAGGTGAGTGATCACCCTTTTAGCAAATGGGGTGACACATCAATAGGGATACCCCCGATGTCATTTGTCGCTGCGACCCCCCCCCCACCATCACCCCCCCCCCGCCCCCCCCTCCCCCAAAAGTTCTGAATTAAATACATTTAAATACCCCCAAAGAAGGGAAAAAGTACGTCACTGCCACCACCCTTTTAAATTTTACGTAGGGGGAACTTTTATGTTTTTTTGTGGGAAAGGGGGAATAGTGTAAAGAGAGGGGGAAAGGAGCGATAGATTGTGTATGCATGTTGTGTGTGTGTGTGTGTAGGGGTACGTTTTTGGTTGCGGGAGTAAAAAGGTTGGTAAGCGTGAAGGGCCCCCGATAAAGAGGCGTGTGCTATACGAAAGGGGAAAGCGTTTAAACCAAAAAGCTTTTTTTAAACCCACTGAACTATTCAATCCTTTTTCCTTTACATAGGTAGGGGGAGGGAAAAGGCGACGAAAAATAAACCTTTATTAAAAAAGTATGACAAAACACTTAAAAACGGTAAAAAAATTTTTAAAGCAAATAAAACCAAAAAAAAAACAGTAAAACCAAAAAACAGTAAGCGCAATAAAACAAAAAACACATCAAAAACCAAAAAAAAAAATAAAGGGAAAACACCAGATCACTGTGGTCACTCTCCGAAAAAATTTCCGGTCAATTGTCTCTCACCCAAACCCATATATAAATCAAAATCAAACATTATCCTCATTTTCTCATTTTGCAATTATTATCATCCCTTATTGTAATTTTTATCACATTATTGCAATTTTTATCATTATTATTCAATTATTTTCGTTATAAAATATAATTTTTTCAACTAACTAAAAACAAAAACAAAAATAAAAGAAAAAACTATAAAAAAACAAAATAACGATATAATTTATCTATATCATTATTTTAAATTTAAAATTTTTATTACAGTAATTATTTTCTGTTATAATAAATTTTTTTTTGCAATTATCTACCCAGTAAAAAAGATAATAATGTAATAATAACAATGATAATATTAATAACGATATTATAATAATAATAAAATTTAAAAATGATAATATAATGATTAATAATAATGATAATAATAAAAATAAAAATAATAATATAATAATAAAAATAACAATAATAAAAAATAATAATAATAATAAAAAAAATAATAAAAATATATAATAAAAAAAAAAATGTAATATTTTATAATATTAAAAAATCATGAAATGTTATCAAAAATTTTCTTTTTTCTCACTTTTTTTCCTTTATTATTGTCATGATTAATACGATTTTTTGGGAATTATTTTTAATTATTACCCTAATAATTGGGCCCAAAATCATCCCCGAAATCGAAAAAAAATCATTTTGGGTGTATTTTCAAAAGGGTATATTTTGCTAGATTTTGCCGATTTTTCGACTTTTGGGAATTTTTTTCTTTTTTTTTTTTTTATTTTTTTTTTTGGGGGGGGAAAGAAATTTTTTTTTTTTTTAAGGGGGTTTTTTTTTTTTTTTTTTTTTTGTTTTTTATAATTTTTTTTGTTTTTTTTTTTTTTTTTTTTTGTTTAAAAAATTTTAAAAGGGAATTTATTTTTTTGTTTTTTTTAAATTTTTTTTTTTTTATTTTTTTTTTTTTGTTTTTGGTTTTGGTTTTTTTTTTTAAAAATTTTTTTTATAAAAAAAATTTTAAATTTTTTTTATAATTTGGGGACCAAAATTCTGTTATTATCATCATTATTATCATGATTAAACACAATATTAAACATTTTCTCATCATTATCTCAAATTTTCATCATTATTGCAATTATTATCAAACATTATTGCAATTATTATCAAATTCTTATTTCAATTTTTTTTGCGGGTTTTAATATATAATTTTTTCAACTATACTAATAAAAAACAATAAAAATGAAATAACAATAAAAATAACAAAAATAAGATATTAAATAATTATCTATATCATTTTTTTAATTAATATCGTTATTTTAAATAATTTTCTGTTTAATAATTATTTTTTTAATTTTTACTACTGTCAAATTAAAAAATGGAAAAATAAATAAAATTTTAATATTTTTAAAAAGAAAAAATAAATAATAATAATATAAAAATAATAAAAATAATAATAAAAAATAATACTTAAAACAATAATAATAATAATAATAATAAAAATAATAAAATAATAATAGATAATAAAAATAATAAAAAATAATTAATTAATAATATTAAAATTTTTTTTATTTATTATTAAAATTAAAAATTATTAAAATTTTCTTTATTTTATTTTATTTTATTATTTTTGTTATTATTTTTTTACATTTTTTAATTTTTTATTATTATTAAATTAAAAATTAAAAACGAAAAAAAGTATTTTTGGGGTTTAAATTATTTTCCAAATTTTTGCCCCCGGGGGCGGGGGGGTTTTTTTTTTTACCCTTTTTTATTCCCAAAAATTTTTATTTTCATAATTAAATTTTCTGTTAAAAACAAAATTAATTTTTTAAAATAATTATATAATATTATTTAAAATCCTTATTAAATTTTTTATTATTGTTATTTCATTATTTTTAATTTTTTAGTTTTAAAAAAAATTTTGCAAAATTTTTCTATTAAAAACTTCCCCAAAAATTGAAAAAAAAATAATAATTCAATAATTAAAGGGTAATAATTTCAAAAAATTATTTTAAATTAAAATGATTAATATTAATTTTGGATATAAAAATTATTTTTAATAAAATTATGATAAAAATTAAATAATGATAAAAATAACAAAAAATTTGTTTCCCAAAAATTAAAAAAAAAGGTTTTAAAAGAAAAATAATTCCCAAAAATAAAAACAAATTAAAAAAAAATAAAAACCTTTTAATAAAAATTAAAAATTACTTTTTTTTTTGATTTTTTTATTATTTTTTAAATTTTTAGGGTAATTAAAATAATTAAATTTTTAAAAAAGTTTTTAAAATTACAATTAAAAAATTTTTAAAATTTAAATTTTAAAAAAAAAAAAAAATTTTTATTTTTAACATTTGAAATTTTTATATAATTTTAAAAATAATTATTATTTTATTAAAAACTATTAAAATTTTATTAAAAATTTTTATTATTTATTATTTTATTATTATTTTATTTTATTATTATTGTTTAATTTTATTTTTTATTTTTAGAAAATTATTATTATTTTCAATTTTTTAATCAATTAAAAATATAATTTTTTTAAAATATGTTTTTAAATTATTAAAATTTTTTAAAAATTATCATTATTATAAAATTTTTTTAATGGTAAAAATTTAAAAAATAAATTAAAATAACAGGAAAAAATTTTAAAAACGAATTTTAATTAAAAAAAACGTAAAAAAAAATTTTAAAAAAAAAAATACGTTTTTTTGGGTTATTTATTTTTTTTCTTTTCTATTATTTTGGTTTTGGGTAATTTTTTAATAATTCCCAAAAATTATTTTAACTCAAAAATTTAGGGTAAAAGGGGAAAAAAAAAATTTTTAAACATTTTATGATTAAAAAATTTCAAAAATTTTATTAAAATTTTATTATTATATTTAAATTATTAATTTTTTAATTATTATAATATAAAATTATTTTTAATTATTTTTTTTTTTAAATTTTTAAAGCAATTTTTTTATTTTTTATTTTTAATTTTTAAAAATTAAAAAATTAAATTTTCCCAAAAAAAAACGGTAAAAAAATTTTAGGAAATTTTTACCTTTTTTATAGTATATTAAAAAAAAATTTTTTCGAAAATTTTCTTAAAAAGATTTTAATTAAAATAATTATAATAATTTTTTCAAAATCTTATTAATTATTTTTTACAATTTTTGGGATTTTAAAGTTTAAAATTTTAAAAAATTTTAAAAAATTTCATAAAAATTAATAAATTGCAATAAAATATTATTAAAAATTTTTATTATTAATAGTATATTATTATTATTAAAATATTTATTATTAATTTTTAAAAATTTTTTATTATTAAAAAAAAAAAAATTAAATTAAAATTAAAAAAAATTACAAAAATTTTTTTAATTATCCCCAAAAAATTTTTTTATTTTCCTTTTTTGGTTATTATAATAAAATTTAAAATTAAATTTTTAAACAATTTTTAAAAATTAAAAAATTAAAAATTTTTTAATTTTATTTTTAATATTTTAAAAATTTAAAAAATTTTTAAATTTTTTATTTTTAAAATTTTTTTATTAATTAAATTTTTAATTTTTAAAAAAATTTTTTTAAAAAATTATTTTTGTTAAATTTTTTTAAATTTTTAATTTTATTTTATTATTATTTTTCTTTTATTTAGTATTTTTCCCAAAATTTTTTTATTTTTTAAAAACTTTTTTTTAAAATTGAATTTTAATTTTTAAAATTTTTTAAAAATTGCAAAAAAATTTTTTAAAAAATAATTACAATAAGAATTAATTAAAAAAATTGGAAAAAAATGAATTTTTTAATTTAAAGATTTTTTAATTTTTTTTAAAAATGTTAAAATTTATATTTTAAGGGTTTGAAAAAAAGAAACAATTTGAAATAAATTTAAAATTGGAAAGAAAAATGAAAGGTGATTGGGATTTTTTATTTTTTCTTTTAAGTTTTTTTGGGGGAAATTGGTTTTTTTTTTTTTTTTGTTTTTATTTCTTTTTGTTTTTTTGGTTTTTTTTTTTTTTTTTTTTTTAGTGCATTGAAAGTTTTTCCGGGTTTTTTAAATGTTTTTTTTTCATAAATATTTTAATAAATGTTTTATTATTGTCCCGTTTCCCTTTGCATACCTATGTAAAAAGGGAAAAAAGGGTTGAAAAGTTTCAGTGGCTGAAACAGCTCTTTTGGGAATCGCTCTCCCCTTTCTTTTACGCCACCCTCCCTCGGCCCCATTTACGCTTACCCACCTTTATACTCCCCCCAAACCCAAAACGTACACTACACACACACACCACCCTACACCCCGCATACACAAACTATCGCTCCTTTCACCATCTCTACAACACTAATACCCTACCTACAAACAAAAGAAACGTTCCCATACGTAATTAAATGGGTGGGGGCAGTGAAGCTACTGTTTTTCACATTCTTGCGGGGTTTTTAACTGTATTCAATTCAGACCATATGGGGGAGGGGGGGGGGGGGATTTATGATGGAGGGGGGTCCCTACGACAACTGACTCGGGGTATCATAAATTTTCGTGGGCACCTCATTAGCTATAGGGGTGATCACTCACCTGTAAAACTTCAGTCAGAGCTGTTTATCTCTTAAGCAGGAAATTTGACCCGGTGGTTTGTTTGTTTCTTTTTATTCTTAAATTTATTGGGGTTTTTTAATGGGTTTTGGAGGAATGTTTGGGGCAGGGGCGGGGGAAGGAAGGAAGGATCACCTGTTCTCGGGTCCAAAACCTTTTTTTTTAAATTTTGGGCATTACCCGGGGCCCGACTTCCCATCCGTCCTGCGGGGGGTTCCTTTTCCCCTTTTGCTTTTTTTGTTTTGGTTATTAGGGGGGATCAACCCTCTGTAACACGGTCATTTTGTCCAAATCATTACAAGTTTTAAACAATAGTTATAAAATATGGGCAAGTAGTGACGCTAGTTGGTAGATAAATTAAAGGGGGTTCACGTAAAAACGAGGGGAAACCCGTCTTTGACCTGCTGTAGAACCTTGAAAAAACCCCATTAATGCTCTCAATAAATAAAAAACCCGCCCTTATTTCAATCTATTAGGTAATTAACCTTTTAGTTTTTTAAGTTAAGGGAAAATTGCAAAGGTTTGAAATATTGGTTTCCGCATTTTCATTTACACAAAAATTTTTAGCCTGTTATTTTTTATCACCTCTTAGGGCCTATGTTTGGGGTAAGCTTTAGAGTCCCTAAAAAAGTAAAAAGAATTTCATGATTCTTTTCAATAAACTATATTTTTTATTATGATGTCTTTTTGGATGTAAAAACGGCTAAAAAACCGTTAAAATAAGAGAGGAGGTTTGCAGGCTTTTCAGCGTTCTGCAAAAATTTAAATAATTTCTTTTGAATTATTCTTATTAGGTTTGCACTTTTGTTATATTAGCAATTTTTAAAAAAAATAAAGGGTCTGATTATAAACTTTTCGATTATTTTTATCATTACCTCGAGGGAAGAAGGGGGTTGTTTTGGTGTTCAGGGGGGTAAAAATGAGGGGAAACCCATCTTTTTCCTGGTGTAGATACCCTTTAAAACCCTATTTAAAAGCTCTCTTTAAAAAGAATAAAAAACCCCGTCATTTCAAACTATTAGGGAATTAAACCCTTTTTGTTTTATAATATGAAATGTGCAAAGGTATGAAAAATTGGGTTTTTCGCATTTTCATTTACCCAAAAATTTAAGCCTTTTTTTGTTATCGCCTCTTAGGGCGTTGTTTGGGGTAAGCTTGAGAGCATAAAAAGTAAAACAAGAAAATTTTATGATCCCTTTTAAAAAACTTATTTTTTTTTTTGGAAGATTCTCTGGGAAATTTTGAAACGGCCCAGTATAACATGTTAAAAGATGAGGCCCCTACCGCTCCCCCCCCCCCAACCTCCCGTCCGGCCCAAAAATATCAATGTTGCCAGCATGGAAAAAATTGCCGCCAATGGTATTTTAAAACCCTGTTTAGTCCCTTTGGGGGTGAACAGCGAGTGACAATCGCCCGGAAAAAAAAAGATTTAAATGGAGAAACCCACCTACAAATACAATAAAAAAATTTGTCGCCCAAAAAAATGGTTGAAGGAAAATCAAACGCAGACGAAAAGAGTATCTTTTGGTATTTCCCCTTTGGGGAAATTTGGGGTGTGTTTGTGTGTGGTTTGGGAAAAAGAAAATAAAACATAATTGTACAATGAGTTTTATAATCCTTTTAAGTTAATTGTAAATTTTTATCCCGGGCACGACGGGGACGGAAAGGGAAAATTTTTGGTCATTACGACCTGTTTTTGTGACCGACCTGATGGGGCGTGGGGGTTAGGGTTTTTTGATTTGACAGTTTCATTCTTTGGGGGGGGGGTTTACTCGTCCCCGTAACAGGGTCGATTCTCGATCCGGGTACAAGTTTAAACCGATGAATATTTTTCCCGGGGGCGGGTGGGGGATGGGAGGGGGGGTGTGAGGGAGGTGGGGCATCAGTGAAAACCTGGCATTGGGTTTGGGTTATGATTGCATCATTCATTAGGAAAGGGGGGATCACTCGCACTTCCAAAGCAGAGCTGTTTACTTTCCTTTAATTTGGACTTTTGATTTTTTTTGTTTTGGGTTCTTTTTCTTTCTATTATTACTTTTGGGGGTGGAGGAATGTGGGGCAGGGGGGTAGGAAAGGAAGGAGGGTTTTGGGTTTTGGGGAGGAGGAGGGGAGGGTGGAAAGGGAAAAATTTAAAAAGGGGTGTGTATTTGACATCATTAAGGGACATTTTAGTTAAAGAATTTAAATTTGAGGGATTTTTTTATTCGTCCCGTAAAAAGGTGAAATTTTCGATCCAGGTACAAGTTTAAAAATAATAATATTACGGGGGGTGGGTGGGAGGGTTTTGGAAGAGGGTGGTGGGGGGTGGGTTTAAATGTTTTAAACCTGGCATTGGGTTTTGGGTTATGATTGCCTTATTCTTAGGAGGGGTGGGTCACTTTTGTGTGTTAGACATCATTAACTAAAGATTCTGGTTTTTTTGGGCATTGATTACTTAAACACTTTCCCCTGGTCATTTAACCCGTTTTTTGATGCGTAAGTTTAGGCTTTTTGTCCATCGCCTGTATTGGAAAAGGAGGGGGGGGACCCTCCTGTTAATATCCTTAAGCCTTTTAAAGAAATTTTCCCAATTTTGATCTTTGGTTATGATTCCTTTAATTATGCCTACTTTTTGCTATGGTGCGCCCTGAACGCCCCTAAAAAGTCTGGTGTGGCGGGTAAACATCATTAACTATGATTAATGATTCCCGTTAAGGGGCATTGATTTGTTAATCACTTTGGGGTTTCGTCATTGGGTTTCGTAAATCGATTTCGGTTTCCATTTTTCCTTAACCTACTTCCTTTTTTTTCACCCTCACGTACGTATTTAGAGGGGGACCCTTTTCCCAAATTTACCCTCTCTTTATATATAGGGATTTATATAAAATATATATATATATAAAAATATATATTTTAAAAAAATATATATATAATACATATAAAATATACTACACACACACACCCTACAACACACCAAACCCTATTATAAAATTTTATATACTATTAATATATATTTGTTAATATTTTATATATATTAAAACATATATATATATGGCCCGGTAGCCAGTGGTTAGAGCCTCGGGCTCAAGCCCGTCAAGACGGCAATCTGATTTCAGGGTTCGAGTCCCCCGGCCACGCGTTGTTTCCCCCTTGGGGAAGGAACTTCACCTCGATTGCCTACCTAGCCACTAATGGGGAAGGCAGCCCCCTTTTTTTTCCCGGTTTCCGCTTCCCGGCCCCGACTGATTGGGGAAGGGTTGGCGTCAGGAAGGGGTCCCGGGCCCTAAAAGATATCGCCAGAACCAAATCTCATGGCGACCCCTACAGGGAAAGGGATAAAGCTAGGAAAAAAAAGAATATATATTAATATATATTTCATATCAAATTTTAAATCTAAAAACTGATCAAGGGAAAAAAAGAGAACACCAGAAAGATTTTGCCTGTTTTTCATTGATTTTTTTGAAGGATTTGGGTCTGTTGTCTCGTATCCTTTTGGAATAACAGGGAAAGATATGAGGTTTCTGAAACACGTCATCCCTAATAAAAGGGCCTGTTGCCCCAAAAACAAGCAAATGTTTTGAACCACTTTTTAGGTTTTAAAAGAATGGTTTTTAAAGTCAAACCCAAGGGGTACGACAAGCTTGCTTTTGTCCCCCCCGCACCTTTTTAATAATATTCTGAAACAATTATAGAGATACTTTAGAGAATTTTTAAGGGTTTTTAGATGTTGGGGGATACAAAAAATCAAATCTAAAATAAACCCCAAAGACATATTTTTAAAATTTCCAGCAGTATCAAATTTAAATACAACAACTGTTAATAAAGTTTTGAAACAAGCAAAAAGGCTGGGGTTTTTTTTCTTAATGCCAAAAAAACTAAAATCATGAAAATTCGAAGGGAACTGAAAAGTGAACATGTGAGCTGTTACAGTCAAAGGGGGGGTTTGTGAAAATGTGAAAAAATTTTTTTCCCTTTGGGGCTGCTTTAACTAATACAATGATTATTCACCGGAGTAAAAGAAGAATTGCCATTGCCAAAAAACCCCCATTTTTCTCTCAAAAACATCTGGAAAAAACCAAAACGAAACCCTTCGGGCAAAACTGAGGTTATTGAACTCATTATTTTCCCAATTTTCGTCATATGGGTTTTGAGTGTTTTGGGGGCTGAAGAAGAATTTGACCCAAGAAAAAGGTCAATAGTTTTGAAAAGTGGGGGTTCAGACCAATACTACATATTAAATGAAAGGGGAAAAAACAAATGATGAAGTGCTGGGAAAAAATAAAATTTTCAAAGACCAGCTGTTGGACTCTTTAACAAAAGGAAAATAAAGTTTAAATTTGGGCTTTGATGAGAAAGGTTTAAAAATTTTTGGGAAAAACCCTTTCTGACAGGGTGGGATAGGAAAAAGAGGAAAAGGGGAAGACTGAGCGACAAAATCAAAGATATTTGCGGGGTGTCGATGGTACAAGTAGAAAGAAAAACGCAAGAAACAGTTGAGTGTCGAAGGATGGGGTGTATATATTTTATACATATTATATATAAAATTAAAAATAATATAAATATATTAATAATTTTACATATATGAATGTATACATATATTAAAGTATACATTTTATGAATGTATAAAATATATGAATGTATACATATATAAAATTTTTACTATTGAAGGGATACAAAAAAATTTATGAATGTATACATTATAATGTTACTATATGTTATACCAAAATATTAATGTTTTTACATTTGAATGGGAAAACATATATGAAAGTATCCCTAATGAATGTATACATAAAATGAATGATACATAATTAATGTATCATATTGAATGTATACATATTTAAAGTTTTACATAATGAAGTATCATATATGAATGTTACATATATGAATGTATAAAATATATGAAAAGTTTTCATATAGAATTTACTATATGAATGTATACATATATGAATGTAACTATATGAATGTATACATATTGAATGTATACATATATAATGTATACATTAATGAATTAAAATATATTAATGTATACCTAATGAAAGTATCCCTAATAGGAAAAAAGGTTAAAACATATATGAAAAAATTTCATATATGAAAGTAACATAAAAATTAATTATCCCTATATAAAGTATACAATATGAAAAGTATAATATTGAATGTATACATATAGAAGTATACTATAAATGTAAAACATATATGAATGTATACATATATGAAATTTTACATAAAATGAATGTATACTATATTAATGTTACATATATGAAGTATACTTTTAAAGATGTTACATATATAAGTTTACATTATAAAAGAAAAATGTTACATATTTTGAATTTTTTTAAGAACCCAAAATGAATTATACCCTATATGATGTATACATATATGAATGGATACATATATGAATGTTTTACATATATTAATGTATACTATATGAATGTATCATAATGAATGTATACATTTTTGGAAAGTATACATATATAATGTATACTATTAAGTATACCAAAATATGAAAAGTATAATATATAAGTAAAACATATATGAATGTATACATATATGAATGTATACATATAAAAGAATGTATACTATAGAAAAGTATACATATATTAATGGATAAAATATTGAAAGTAAAACATATAAAGAAAGTTACTTATGAATGTAAAATATTGAAGGGATACATATATGAATGTATACCTAATGAATGATACATTAAAAATGTATACCTATATGAATTATACCCTATATGAATGTTAAAATATATGAAAGATACATTATGAATTTATACATATATAATGGGTTTCATATATATGATAAATATATGATGTATACATATATTTAAGTATACATAAAATGAATTTATACATATATGAATGTATACAATAATTTAAAGTATACAAAAATGAATGTATCATATATGATGTTCATAAAATTTAAGTATACATATTTTGAATGGGATAAAATTATGAAGTATACATAATGAATGTTTCATTTTGAAGTATACATAATGAATGTATACATAATTTTTTGTATACAAAATAGGAAAAATATACATATTTGAATGGGATACATTTTATGAATTTTAAAATAATGAATGTAAAATATTGAATGTAAAACCCTATTGAATGTTACATATATGAATGTAAAACATATATGAAAAGTATACATATATTAATGTATCATATATGAATGTATCATTATGAATGTATAAATATATGAAGTTACATATAGAATGTAAAACATATATGAATGTATACCCATATGAATGATCATTAGGGAAAGGGAAACATATATGAAAGAATACATATATGAATGTATACCAAAATTAAAGAAAGTTTTCCCTATATGAATTTATCCCTATATGAATGTATACATATATGAAAAGTAATAATAAATGTATCCCTATATGAATGTATACATAATTTAATGGGATACATATATGAATTTTATACATATTAAAAGTATACATATATGAAAAGTATACAATATAAGTATACATATATGAAATTTTCCCTATATGAAGTATACATATATGAATGTATACATAATGAATTTATACATATATGAATGTTTTACATTTTGAATGTAACATATATGAATTTTATCTATATGAATGTTTTACATAAATTAATGTATACATATATAATGGATACATTATGAATGTATACATATATGAATGTATAATAATGAATGTTATACCTTATAAAAGTTACATATATGAAAAGTAAAACATATTGATGTATACATATAGAATGTATACATATTGAATGTATACATATATTAAATTTTATACATATATGAAAAGTAAAACAATAAAGAATGGGATACATATATTAAGTATCCCTATATGAAAAGTAAAACATATATAATGTTTTACATATATGAATGTATACTTATGAATGTTTTAAAATATAGAATTATCATATTTTGAATGTAAAACATATTGAAAAGTATACATATATGAAAGTATACAAAATGAAAGGGAAAACAATATGAATGTAACATATATGAATTATACATATATAATGTATACATATATGAAAGTATAAAAATATGAATGTTAATATATGAATGTATACAAAATTGAATTATAAAAAGATATGAATGTATACAATTGAAAATTTTACTATAGAATTTTAATATATGAATGTATTAAAAATTTTTGAATGTTACAATATGAATGTATACATATATGAATGATACAAATAAAAGTATACAGATATGAATGTAACATATTGAATGGGATACATATATGAATTTAAAAGATATAATGTATACATATATGAAAGTATACATATATGAATGTATACATATAGGGAAAGTATACAGATATGAATGTATACAATATGAAGGATACATATTAATGTTAAAACAATAGAAAGTATACAAAATTAATGTATACATATAGGGAAAGTAGACAAAATATTTAATGTTACAGAAAATGAATGTTTTCAAACTTTAATGATTTTAAAATAGAATGGGATACAGATATGAAAAATTTTAAAAACCTATAAATGTATCAAAATGAATGTATAAAATTTAATGTATACAGATTGGAAAGTAAAAAAACATATATGAATGTATACATATTTTGATGTAAAAACATTTTGAAAGTATACAATTTTGAATGTATACAGATAGGAAAGTATACAGATATGAATGTATACGATATAAAATGTAACATATATGAATGTATACATATTGAAAGTATAAAAGATATGAATGTATCAATAAAGAATGTTACAGAAAATTTAATGTTACAGATTTTAATGTAAAACATATATGAATGTTTTAATAAAAAACTTTAATGTTACCTAAAATTAATGTATAAAAATATGAATGTATACATATATGAATGTATACAGATATGAATGTATAAAAATTTTGAATGTAACATATATGAAGTATAAAGATATGAAAGTAACATAATGAATTTTATACAGATATGAATGTATACAATATGAAAGTTCAATTTTGAAAAGTTACATATAAAGAATGTTACAGATGGAAAAGTATCAATAGAATGTATACATATATTAAAAGTATACCAAAATGAATGTATACAATAATGGGAAAGTATAAAGAATTTTTAATTTATCATATATTAAGTATCAGATATGAAAATTTTACATATGAATGTATACAATATGAAAGTAAAACATATATGAATGTATACAATTGAATGAACATATATGAAATTTTATACAATATTAAAGTTTTACAATATGGGAAAAGTATAAAATATATGAAAAGTATACTATATGAATGTATCCCCGATATGAATGGTTTCCCTAATTTTGAATGTATCATATATGAATGTTACGATATAAATGTATACAGATATGAATGGATTAATAATTTAAAAGGTATACAGATTTTGGGAAAGTTACAATTTTGAATGTATACATATATGAAAGTAACATATAGAATTTTACAGATATGAAAAGTATACATATATGAATGTATAATATATGAATTTATCCCGTATGAATTATAAAGAAAAATGAATGTTACAATATGAAAGTAAAACATATAAAAGAAAAAAGTATACAGATTTTGAATGGGATACGATATTTAATGTAAACATATAAATGTATACATATATAATGTATACAGTTGATGTATACTATATTAAAGTATACATATATGAATGTATACAGATAAAGAATGTTTTACAAATGAATGTATACAATATTAATGTATACAAAATTGAATGTTACAAAATTAATGTATACAATTTTGAATGTATACAATTTTGAATGTATACAGAAAAGAAGGGATCAGATTGAATGTAAAACAATATGAATGTATACAGATATATTAAAACCGATATGAATGTATACAATATGAATGTATACAGATAGAAAGTATACAGTATAATGTATACAGTATGAATGTTACATATAAAATGTATACGATATGAAAGTATACAAAATGAAATTTTTAAAAATATGAATGTATACAGATTGAATGTATACAATATGAAAAATTTTACAAATTTAATTATCCCGATATAATGTATACAGATATGAATGTATAAAAATTGAAAAGGATCCAAAATATGAATGTTAAGATATGAATTTAAAATATGAAAGTATACAATATGAATTTATCAGATTTTGAAAAGGGATACATATAAAGAATGTATACAATTATTTTTGAAATGTAAAACAATATGAATGTTACAATTTAAAAGTATACAGTATGAAAGGTTTTACAGATAGAATATACAATATGAATGGACAGATTTTGAATGTATACAATATGAATTATACAGATATGAAAGTTAAATTTAATTTAAATTAATGTATACCGATATGAAAAGATACAATATTTCCCGTTTTAAAATATGAAAAGTATCCCGATTGAATTATACAGAATGAATGGATACAAAATGAATTTCAGATATTTTTTTATACAGATATGAATTTTATACAGATATGAAAAGTATACATATATGAAAAATAACAGATATGAATGTATACAGATATGAATTATACAGATATGAATGTTTCAGATTTTGAATGTATACAGATAAAGTATAAGATTGAAAAAAAAATTTTTTTTATACAGATATGAAATTTTTACAGAATGAATGTTTTACGTATGAATGTATACAGATATTAATTTTTACAGATTAATGTATACATATAATGTATACAGATATGAAAAGTATACCCGATATGAAAGGAAAACAGATAGAATGTATACAGATATGAAGGGATCAGATATTAATGTATACAAAATTTTTTGTATCAATATAATGTATACAGATATTAATGTATACAGATATGAATTATACATATATGAAAAGTATACAGATTTTGAAAAGTATAAGATATGAATGTATACAGATTTTGAATTATACAATAGGAAAGGGATACAGAAAAATGGAAATGTATACAGATATGAAAGTAACAGTATAAAGTTACAGATTTGAATGGGATACAGATATGAAAGTATCCCAAAATAAAGTAAAACAGATATGAATGTTACAGATATGAATGTATCAGATATGAAGTATACAGATATGAAGTAGAAAAGATATGAATGTATAAAAATATGAATGTATACAGATTTTGAATGTATACAGAAAATTTAATGTATACAGTTGAAGTATACAGATATGAATGTATACAGAGAAATGTATCCGATAGAATGTAAAACCCGATATTAATTAAAACAGGATATGAATGTTAAAAGATATGAATGTATCAGATAAAAATTGGGATACAGATATGAATGAAAACAATATGAATGTATACAGATATGAATGTTACAATATGATGTATCAGATATGAAAGTATACAGATATGAATGTAACGATATGAAAGTTACAGATATGAATGTTAAAAAGAAAAATGAATTTATACAGATAGGGAAGGGTTTCAGATATTAATGTAAAAACAGATATGATGTATACAGATATTAATGAAAACAGATATGAAAGTATACGAAAATGAATGGGATACAGATATGGAAAGTATACAGATTTTTAATGTATACAGGAAAATGAATGTAACAGATATGAATGTATACAGATTGAATGTTACAGATATAATGTATACAGATTTAATGTAAAAACAGTATGAAAGTATAAGAATTTTGAAAGTATACAGATATGAAAAGATCAGATTTTGAATGTTATGAAAGATATGAAAGTATACAAAAATGAAATTTTTACAGATATTAAAGTTACCAGATATGAATGTATACAGATATGAAAAGTATACGATTGAATTTATACAGATATGAGTATAAAAGATATGAAAGTTTTACAGATAAAGAATGTTTTACCAAAATGAATGGAAAACGATTGAATGTATACAGATATGAATGTATACAATATGAATGTATACAGATATGAATGTATACAGATATGAAATTTTAAAAGATATGAATGTAAAACAGATATGAAGTTTTACAGATAGGGAAAGTTACCCGATAGAATGTATACAATATGAATGTATACAGATATGAAAGTAACAGTTTTTAATGTTACAGATATTAATGTATCAGATTGAATTTATCCAAAATGAATGATACCGATATGAATTTTAACAGATATTTAATGTAAAACAGATATGAAAAGTATAAAGTTTTGAATGTAAAAAGATATGAATGTATACAGATTGAATGTATACCCAAATTTAAATGTATCCCGATATGAATGGGATACGATATGAATGTATCAGATAAAGAAAAGTAAAACAGATTGAAAGTATACCGATATTAAATTTTACAGATATGAATGTTACAGATATGAATGTATACGGGTATGAATTTTATACAGATATGAATGTAAAACGATATGAATGGGATACAGAAAATAATTTTATACCGATATGAATGTATACAGATTTTGGGTGGAAAACAGAAAATTAATGAAAACAATAGAATGTATACAATTAAATTTATACAGATATGAATTATCAGATATTAATGTATAAAAGATATGAAAGTATACGATATAATGTATACAGAAGGGTGTATACCAAAATGAATGGGATACAGATTGAATGTATACAGAATGAATTTACATAATGAATGTATCAGATATGAAAGTATAACAGATATGAAAGTATACAGATTGAAAGAAAACCCGTATGAAAGTATACAGATATGAATGGGGTACAGATATGAAAGTATACAGAAAATGAATGTAATACAGATAGAAAAGTATAAAATATGAATTTTACAAAATGAATTTTTTACAGATATGAAAAGTATACAGATATGAATGTATACCCGATATAATGTATAAGATATGAAAAGTATCCAAAATGAATGTATCAGATTGAAAAGTATCAGATATGAATGATAAAAAATATGAATGTTAAAAGAAATGAATGTATACAGTTTTTGAAAAGTATACAGATATGAAGGGATCGATATTTAATGGGATACCAAAATAATGTATACAGTATAATGTATCGATATGAATGTATACAGATATGAAGTATCAAAATAAGTATCAATATGAAAAGTTTTACAGGGTATGAATGGGATCAGATATGAATGTAACAGATATATGTATCAGATATGGGAAAGTATCAGATATGAAGGGATCAGATATGAAAATTTCAGATAGAAAAGTATACAGTATGAAAGTATACAATATGAAAGTAAAACAGATATGATTATACAGATATTTAAAATTTTCAGATATATTATTTCAGATATGAATTATACCGATATGAATTAAAACAGGGTATGAAATTTTTACAGATTAAAGAATTTCGATATGAAAATTTTCGAATGGGGTTAGACAGATATGAATTTTCGTATGAATTTCAATATTAATTATACAGATAGAATTTTTCAGATTAAAAATTTACAATATGAATTAAAACAATAGAATTATCAGATTAAAAAGTATCCCCTATATGAATTTATACAGATATAAAAATTACATATTTTTGAAAATAACCCAAAAATGAATATATACAGATATAATATATACAATATGAATAATATAAGATAAGGGAAATATACAATATAAAAATATACAAAATGGGAAAATTATCAATAGAATATTACCGTAAATATTTACAAAAAAATATATACAAATAAAAAATAAAATAAAATATAAATCTAAAAAAATATAAAATATATACTATATAAAAATATACATTTTATGAAATATACAAATATAAATATATAACCCTATATGATTATACAATATAAATATTACATATATAAAAATATACAATTTTAAATTTTACAAAATAAAATATATAAATTATAAAAATATACATTAAAAAATATATACAATATAAATAAAAACATATATAAATATATACATATTAAATATACAATAAAAAATATATTTCATATTAAATAATTTCATTATAAATATATACATTTTAAATATAAAACATAATTTAAAAAATAAAATATAAAAATATACAAAATATAAATTATACATATATAAATTTTATACAAATAAATATTTTCAATATAAATATTTACAAAATATAATAATACATATATATAATATTTTACACTTTTTAAATATAATTTCAAAAATAAAAAATAAAATTCATATTAAATATATACTTATAAATATTTCATATATAAATTTTAAAAACTATTTTAAATATATACAAAATAAATAATACAAAAATTTTAAATATATACATATTTTTAAATAATACATTATAAAAAAATACATATTAAAATATATAACATATATATCAATATAAATATTAATATATACATATTATACATATATATACATATATATACAAATATATACATATATATACAAATACATACATTTATTTATGTATACATATATATACATATAAAATACATATAAAATATTATAAAAATAAAATAAAATATTACATATAATCTATTTTAAAATATATTAATATAACCTATAATTTCATATATATACAATATATAAATATTATACATATATATAAAAAATATAATATATATAATTTTAAAAATCATATAATAAATATTATAAAAATTTTTTTAATATATTTTTACATATATATAAATATATTAAATAATATAAATATAATAAAATAATCAATTAATATATAAATATATATAATAATATAAATATTTTAAAAATATATTAAAAAAAATAAAAACATAATATTTTCAAAATATAAAATATATAAATATATAAATAATTATAAATATATATAAATATTATAAAAAATTATATAAATATAATAAATATTTTATAATATATATAATTTTATATAAAAATAATAAATATAGAAAAAAAAAACCAAAAAAATATATATAAATATATATAAATTTTTTTTTTTTTTTTTTTTTGTTTTAAATTTTAATATAAATATTTTTATAAATATTATAAAATATATATAATATAAATATTTTTTTTTTTAATATAATTTTATTAAAAATAAAATAAAATATAAAATAATAATATAAATATATATAAATATACTAAATATATATAATATATATAATAAAAATTTAAAAAAAAAAAAACAAAAAAACAACTATATATAAATATATATTTTTTTTTTTTTTTTTTTTTAATTTTTAAAATTTGGATAAATAATAAAATATATATATATAAATATATTTTAAAATTTTTAATTTTTTTTAATTTAAAAAATATATATAAAAATATTTTAAAATATATATATATAAAATTAAAATAAAATATATATTATATTTTATATTAATATATTAAAATAATATAATATAAAAAAAAAAAAAACACAATATAAAATATAATATATATTTTTATTTTTTTTTTTTGTTTTTTTTTTATTTTTTATATAGATATATATATATATATATATATATATATAAAATTATAATATATATATATATTTTTAAATTTTTATATAAAATTATATATGTTTTATATATATATTATAATATATTTTATATAAAATTTATTTTATATATATTATATAATATATATATATATATTTTTAAAATATATAATATATATATATATAATAATATTAATAAAAAGAAAAAAAATAAAAAAAAAAATATATAAAAATATATTATTATGTGTGTGTGTGTGTTTTTGTGTGGGGTTTTGTGTGGGGTTTTGTGTTGGGGTGTCTTTTATTTTTTTTTTATTTTTTTTTTTTTTTATATTTATATATAATAAAAAAATATTAATATATATATATTTTAAAATAAATATATATATTATATATATATTTTTATTTTTTATTTAAAATATTATAATATTTTTAAAATTTTATGGTATATATTTTCCCTAATTTAACTTTAATAAATTAAAAATTATTATTATATTTGTTTTTGGGGAAAATTATATTTTAATTAAATAATAATTAAATAAATTACTATTTTAAAAAAAACAAAAAAATTAAATTGTGAAAAAATTGGAAAAATATTAATTGGGGAAAGGGTAATTATAATATAAAAATCTAATTATTATAAATTTGTTTTAAAATTCCCTTTGGATTTATAACTTTAAAGGAATAATGTTAAGTATTTTAAAAAAAAATTTATAAAATAAATTGTGGGTGGGGTTTTAAATTTTATAAAATAAAATAAAAAAGAAAATATATCCTTAATAACATCCCCAATTTAAAAAATTTTATATAATATTAATTTTTTTTTTTTTTTTGTGTGTGGTGGGGGTGTGTGGTGTGTGGTTGTTTGGGTGTTGGGGGGTGTGTGTGTGTTTTGTGTGGGGTTTGTGTGTATTTTATTTATTTTTATTAAAATAAAATTTTATATATATATATAAATATTATATATATTAAAAAAAAAAAAAATTTTATATATATATAAATTTTTTTTAATATTATAAATATATTATATATTTATATATATTTGGGCGGGGTGGGCCCAAAAAATACCGTGGCCCCCAAAAAAAAGGTAGCACCCCTAATCCCCAGCCCCCGGGGTTCGGGAAAACCCGGGGCCGGGCGTTTTTTTTCCCCGGGGGAACCACCTTTGGTTCCCCCTGGAACTGGGGGGCCAACCAAATAAAGTCGGCCGGGGAATTTTAAATGGGGAAATGTTTAAAAACCGGGGGGAAGGCCCCCAATTTTGGAAACCAGTTAAAGGGGTGGGAAAAAACCCCCCAAACCCTGATCCTCAACCCCCAATGGGTTTAAATCGAAAAAAGTTTCAACCAATCGCCCCCGGGGGGTTATCAAGGGCCCCGTTTTCCTTGGGGGAAAGGCTTTCAATTTAAAAATTTTATCCCTGGGGAAAAATAAAAAATAAACTGGGCCCAAAAAAACCTTAAAAATAAGGGGGAAGGAAAAAGAAAAAGGGGAAACCCCCTCTGTTGGAAGGGAAAAAGGGTAATTTACCCTCCCAAAAACAAACATAAAACCCCAAATTAAAAGTTAAGGGGGTTTTAAAACCCAAAGAAAAAACGAAGTTTTTTTTTTAAAAAAAAAATTATTTAAGGGTTGTTGTGTTTGGGGAAAAAAGTGTTTGGGTTTGGGTTTTGTTTTTTGTGTTCTTTGTATTATCAAACTACCACCAAAAATAATATTAAAAATAAATTTTTTATAACACCACCCCAAAACCAACACAACCCAAAACAAGTGTAAAATAAAATAATAACCCAAAAAGGAAAAAATTAAAAAAATTAAATTTTTATATATAAATAAAATAAATTTTTTTTTCCCGGGGAAAACAAAAAAAACTTTTACCCGGGGTTTTTCCCGAACCCAAAAAAAACCCCCCAAAATTACTCCCTAACCCCGGGTTTCTAAAAAAAGCCAAAACAAAACCGGGGGATAACGGGGAAACCCCTTTTACTATTCGGTTTAAAATAAGGCTCGGGGGGCGTAACAATTTAAAATGTTTTTAAAAAACCGAAAATTTCCTCCAGTTAAAAATTTAAACTCAATTGGAAGGGGTGGGGGGCCCCCAAAAAATTTTTGGGGTTTTTGGAAAAAACCTCTACACCTTTAAAAAACCCTTGAAAAAGAAAAAACCCCAAACCCCCCTGGGTTTTCCGGAAAAAAAACGTTAAAAATTTCAAAAGGCCCAAAAAAAGGGGTTAATTATCCTTTTGGGGGGTTTAAAAAAAAAAATTCAAAAAACCCAAAAATTCGAACGGAAAGTTTTAAGGAAAATGAAAGAATTAAAAAGGGTTTTTAAAAAACATAAAGTTTCCTACCAAAGGATAGAAAACATTCCCAAATTTTTCAAGGACCAATTAAAAGAAATGGAAGTTTTAAAAAAGGTCAAAAAATAACAAAATTTTTTTTCCCGGCCAAAAAAAAAAAATTAAAACCCCAATTTGCTAAAGACCCCGAAAAAAAAACTCAAACCAATTTAAAAACCCAAAAAAAGAAATTTTTAAAAGTCGGGAAAAACAAAACAACCTAAAAAAAATTTCAAATGTTGAAACCTTCAAGGGTGAAAAATGGGAAAATTTTTATCCATACCAAAAAATTTTACCAATCCCAACAAAAATTTAAAAGGAAATTCATTAAATAACGCCAAAATTTTTTAAAAAAATTTTTGAAAAATGAAGTTGGGAAAAAAAGGGTTTTGGAGAAAAATTTTTGGAAAAGGGGAAAAATTTTAAATTAAAAAATTTTGAGAAAAAAAAAATCGTAACCTGGGGTTTTTTACGATTTTCCAAAGGGGAAAACACAACCCAAATTGAACATTGTTTCCCCCAAAAAAAATTCCAATAAAAAAGCCAAGACCCAAAACCGGGGCCACTGCCCGGAACCCACTTATGGGTTTTAAAAAAATTTAAAAAGGGGTGGAAGGGGGTTTTTCCCCCACCTCTTTTTTCCATAAAAACCTTTAAACAATTAAAGAATTCAGTTTTAAAAATTTTTAATATCCCAAAATTTAAATTAAAACCCAAATAAATTTTGGGAAGATTGGAAAAAAACTCTGTAACTTGGGTTAAGGGAAACTTCGCCAAAAAAAAAAAACAAATTCCCCCCGGGAATTTTAAAAAACCGGTGAAATTGAACAAAGAAGATTGTAAAAATTCAAAAAGGGGTTTAATTAAACCTTGGAAAAAACCCTTTTAAAAAAAAAAAACCAAAAAAAAAATTTATTCACCAAAATAAAAAAGAATTTTAACCCTTGGGCCAAAAAAAACCCCTTTTCTAAAAACATTAAAAACAAGAAACTTTTACCAAAAAGGGGGTTTTTGAAACCGTTTTCCCAAAATTCCTCAATGGACATTTTCAAAAATGAAAGAAAAGGCTTGTTTTTTTGGGAAAAAAAGGGGGAAAGAGAGGGGGTCTATTGTTTACCAAAAAAAAGCAAAAAAAAAAAAAAATATTTAGAAAAAAAAATTTTTAAAGCCCCGGGGGGAACCAACCGATTTAGAGAAGGTTTAAAAAGGTAAAAGAATTAAAAAAACTGCCCGGGGAATAGTGAAAAAAAACAACCCAACAAGACTTGGGCCTAAAGGTTTTGGGTTTCTTCTAAAGAAGGGGGCCAAATAGGGGTCGGGGGTAAAATCCCCCTTCTTTAAATCCCCTACCTTAAAAAGAAGATCTGGCAATAAACAATTTTAATAATAATTAAAAAAATTTTTTTTTTTTTTTTTTTTTTTTTTTTTTTTTAAGGCCAGTTTTAGGCCCGGGAACAACAGGTTTTTTGGGGGCCCTGGAAAAGGGGAGGGCCCCCGTTCCTTTACAAAAGAAAAAAGGCCCTTTTGGGGTTTTTACCCTTTGGTTTTTCCCCATTATCCGGGGGTTTTGGGGTACTTTTTCCCAAACCCCTGGTAAAAAGAAACGAATTTAATTTTTCCCCAAACACATCATTCCAAATTTTTAAAAGCCGGTTTCCAAACCCCGCCGAAGCCCTTTATGGGTTACCAGAATCAAAAAAGGGCGACGGGTTGCCTTCCCGTTATTTTAAATATATTTGAACAATTTTAAAATTTAAATTTTTTAAGGAATGTAATGTTGGAGGATCAAAATATAAAAAATTTAATAATATAATATTTTTTTCCACAACACCAAACTTTTTAAAAACTATAGAAAATTAAGGCGCAAAAAGGGCTGGTCTTTTTCTAATTTCCAAGAAATAAGAACCGAAGTTTAAAAATTTTAAAGGGAATTGGGCCTGAGGAAAAGGGACCCAATGGAAGGGGGGGTGGAAATTTTGGAGTTTCACAATCCCGGAAACCCTTTTAATATAAATGTGATTCCCCCCCCGGGGGGGTTTCCTTAAAAAATTTTTTCCCCCCCCCCCCCCCCCCCCCCCCCCCCCCCCCCCCCCCCCCCCCCCCCCCCCCCCCCCCCCCCCCCCCCCCCCCCCCCCCCCCCCCCCCCCTTTTTTTTTTTTTTTTTTTTTTTTTTTTTTTTTTTTTTTTTTTTTTTTTTTTTTTTTTTTTTTTTTTTTTTTTTTTTTTTTTTTTTTTTTTTTTTTTTTTTTTTTTTTTTTTTTTTTTTTTTTTTTTTTTTTTTTTTTTTTTTTTTTTTTTTTTTTTTTTTTTTTTTTTTTTTTTTTTTTTTTTTTGGAATTTCCACCATTTGGGGGAAAACCCGCCACGGGGGTTTCCCCAGGGGGGGTAACCGAAAATTAAAATTTAAACCAACCCCCCCCTTTTTTTCCTTTTTTAAAAACCCCGGAAAAATAGAAATTTTTCCACATTTTCCCGGTTTAACAGTTATTATATATATATATATATATAATTATAATATATTTATATATTTTTTTTTTTTTTTTTTTTTTTTTTTTTTTTTTTTTAGGTTCATGTTTGAGCCGCCGTGGTCACAGCATGATACTTTATTGCAGTTTTCATGCTGTGATGCTCTTGGAGTGAGTACGTGGTAGGGTCCCCAGTTCCTTCCACAGAGAGTGCATGTGATTACCATTTAGGTAATCATTCTCTCTACTTATCCGGGCTTGAGAGCAGCACTGACTTGGGCTGGCTTGCCCACCCAGTGGCTAAATAGGCAATCGCAGTGAAGTTCCTTGCCCAAGGAACTTCATCGTATCTAGGTTCGATTACCTAAATTATTTAAATCAGCGCGCGTGCTCATATATGCACGCGGGCGATGCGTGTGTGCATGGATGCACTCACGCACTCACATGCGGCGACTGGTGTGTGCACTTGCACTGATATATATATATATATATATATATATATATATATATACTATATATAATATATATATGTATAAAGTTATGTATGTATGTATATGTATATATAATATATATATTATATATATATATATATACATATATATCACACACACACACACACATATATATATATAACGGGTATAGAACCCAATTACATTGGCTTGCAGGGGTATTGATACTGGTATTCGGCTTGACTCTTTATTTCTGAGAGTTGACACCACGCAGTATAAGAACACGACATGTTTAGTTATACGGGTTATCGGGCCGCGCGGAGGTCACGGTCAGCCCACCTGGAGGGAGGCGAGGGCTGACCTTAGCGCGGTGGTAGCTTAGCACGAACTCCCGGTCAAACGAGGTCAGATATAAAATGTGACCTCCGCCCTCGCTGAGCGGGTGGTTCTTATTTGGGACATTTGGATCCACATGGAAAACAGCCACGTGGTCCACTGGTAACCGAAATAGAATTATCCACATCCTGTAACCGAAATAGAATTATCCACATCCGTAACAGAAAAAAATTATCCACATCTTATATTGCTCGGCACCTACTCGCGCCTCGCCCTCGAGGCGCCTTCAAGGGTGACCTAACTTGGCTGGTCGTCTCGTACTCGTGCGTTGTCCTGGTGCCTTTTCGTGGCTGCTCGTCCCTGTCGTCGTCATCCTCCTGATCCTTGGTGTAATCTGTCCGTCTCGATGTTCACATGTCCTCGAAAGTCTCGCACAGGTCCTCCTTGACTTCGGATTCGTCCTGACCTCCTCGTAGTCCTGGCCCAGGCCTAACTCGGCGGCGTCCTCGTCCACACGTCCTCACAGATCTCGTCCAGGTCCTTCTCGCGTCCACACGTCCTCGTAATCTTCGTCCGGATCTACGGGCGTCGGGGCAGGGGCGGCATCTCGTGGCGGCTGATATCTGCGCTACGAGCTCCTGGAGTTGACCGGATCTGCAGGCGTCCGCCAGGCACAGCATTCTGGGGCGACTGGTACCTGCGGCAAAGGTGCTGGTTCGCTGGATCTACGGGGAGTCTGGCAGGCAACGCCCGTCCACTACACTGGGACGGCTTAAAACCTTTTCTGACGAAAATCCTGGTCCGTGGGCCTATGGCGATCTTCGATGACGTCCTTCTCACAGCATCCTAAGGGTCCTCCTTCGGTGCCGTGTCGGTCCGACTGCAATATAAAGTCGGGGAGCCAGATCATACACGTAAGGGCCAGAGTAAGAGAAAAAGAAAGGCAACAGAGAAGATGGGGTGGTAGTTACCACTAGCCGGTTATTCATAACAATTTACGGTTTTTAATGTTGGTTTTTAACTTATTTTCATCTTTTTTTTTCATTTTGTGTTTTATTTTCACAAAGGTAAAGAAGAAAATAGAAGAGGGAGATGTCAGTAGCGGTCCGCATAGACCTATTTGAACTACCAACCATCTCTGAGAAGAATAGAGAATAGATAAGGGAAACGACATCGGCGTCCGCGAAGATCTATTTGAACCATAGTCGTCACACAGATAAGAAATAGATGTAACTTGTACACAGCAGCGACAGACAA